>NW_005843028.1:405903-421443 GCF_000455745.1 Alligator sinensis
GAGAGAGAGAGAGGTTTGCTGCTCAGCATATTAATATACTTGTTGAAGAACCATTCTTCTCTTCAGTATTTAGACATAACTTTAGAATATACTTCTATATAGTATATAGTTCAGATGCCAAAATAGATCAGTTCTAACTACATATAAATATTTACCTGATGAGCAAGCCTTCTGTTCCTTCTCAAAATATCCATGTAGTGGTCAGAGTTACCCGATTTTCATCATTGAAAACTATACAGCATGTAGACTGGATAAACAGGTTTATTCTATAGCTTGTCTGAGAACAGGTCACAGTGAGCAGTCACTATTTACACTAAAACACTGAGCACGCTTCCTGCATCTCATTTCCATTCCCCGATTGTTGACTTCAGTTTGATAAACAGGCAGAATCTCATTTTCTGTTTATGTTATCCACAAACCCCCTTTCTTTTTTTTTAACTGTTTTGCAAAGTAAATTTATTGTGCAAATAATAAGCAGTGATTTTCAAAATGACCATGAGAAAACTTCCTGAGATGATAGGGTCAGACCTACCATAAACAAATGGTCAAGATTTAAACACTAAACACTCACGTATTTGAGTAGGAAAGTAAACATTATTTTACTCCTCTATTCCATAAAAATATGGCACACTTTGATACTTGTACTTGATAAGTCCATCATAGCTGTTATTGTAAAAACTCTCACATAGAATAGGTATTAGCAGAGGTGTACTAAGTAGGCTTTGCTTCCCCGGGCCGCAATGGCATCCAGCTGGCATTCAGGACTCAGAGTAGAGGCAGGAATCCTGGCAGCTACAGGAGAAGGCGCTTCCCAGCCAAAGGATTTAAATCTGTTGCCTGGTCCCCTGCAGGTGCCACCAACTGCTATGTTGAACAAAGATATATTTGGCAGTCGAGACACCTCCCTACCTTCACCCCCAGCTCCTTACCCTGGAGCGGGTAACTGTCTCAACTCTATCCAGGCAGCTTGATGGTATTATCAAGTACAAGTTTTCCCTGTTGTTATCCCATGGCTCCTTCTCTCACTCCATGCAGCCAGAGCTAGTAACTGTCTCCATTCAGGGGCCCCCAGCACCCCTCTCTGCAGTCAGCACCCAGGGTTTGTGCCCACTTCTCATTACGCTCCTAGGCTTATGATTTATATTACACAAAAGGAATAAAGATATGGCTATAAGCATAGGTATAATTTAATTAAAATTTCATCCTAATTACTCTCTTTTTGGGATGAACATTGTCAGTGCCTATAATTCCTGTTACATTTACATTTAGCATGCATACTGCTCATCTATACTAATCTGTTGTTTATGCCGTCTCTTTTTCTTTCCCTCTACTTGAAATTAATTGCCAAAAAAGTGTTAGTGATTCAGACAGGTTACCCGAGTGCTCCTGCTTTGTGCCTTTTACGATGCTAACTCTGTAATTGGAATGAACCCCCTCCCCTTCCTCTCTCACCCCCCCAACCCTGCTTTTATATTCACCCTTGATGCAAACCCTAAACACCATTTCCTTCCATGACACCTACAAGCAAGGTATATTAAAGGGGCACCCAAGTATAACTGAGATGTTTTTATTATTTATTTTCAAAATAACGTACTTAAAATGCACTGGAACAGATCTGGTGACGTATTCACCATAACTCCACTGAACCAAAATACATACACCAGGAAAGGATCTGAACCTTCCCTCAAACAGCACAGAATTCTGTCCTAGCCCAACAGTTAGCAATGGCACATGCCCTGAAACAAAAAATTCCCCTCTCAAAATAGATAAGATAAAAATAAAACTGATGATATCATGGGCTGTGAAAATGTATAGGCAGTTGTAAAGATCAACAAATACTATTTTTGTGATAGTGAATTGCCAGTGTTAACTTCCATGTCAGACAAGAGAGATTAATATTTCCTAAACCTGTTTTGCCTTCATTTAAAGTACTCCACATTAAATAAATATGCCAGACCATGGAATATACCTAAGAGCATATGGTTGCTTTTCTTAAAAGTAACTCCAGTATACAAGCAGTGAGAACACACTGTAAAATTTAAGTTGGTAAGTTCAAAAATTGTGTTACAGTAAATATGCTCAACCTTGCTTATGGTAAACCTTTTTTTCCCCCTGATTCATAATCAAGCCGCAGGACAACATAGGGATCATCTAGCATTAAAAGATTAAGAGTCTCTTCATATATCATCTTCACAGACACCTGTAAGTGTCCACCCATCAAATCAATAATTCAATAGATATCATAAAACAGAACATAACTTCTTACATGCCGTATAGATATTCAATGGGCTGTAAAAAAATCTAGGACCTCAGATTTGTTGCTACATTGCATATCCTGGTGACTTGGAAACTACTGCAGGCTAAATTCTGATTTCATGAAACAAACTATGTACTCCTACCCCTTGAGAGATTGTCTTAGGCTCTCTCCATCTGAGAGAATGTCTCTCCTCTCCTCTATTATTGCTATAATTAGCAACAGTGCTCCCAATCAGATCGTCCTCTATTTATGCACCGTAGAACTGTTTTATAGGCTAAGACCTCTGGTAAAACCTTCCCCCTCATTCAAACAACCACAGTCTGTCCCCTTTCAAGGAAAACCACAAGGTGTATCCATTTGCACAGGCTGTTGTAGGAATGGGATGGGTTTGGTGTGGATAAACATGAGAAGACAATGAATGGCTGTCAAAAGAAGCTGCTAGTTTATTTCTGCTCTCCTAATGTAATACATTGATGTGTCGGGATTTATAAAATAAATCTGTTTTATTACTTTGTAAATTTAATTAAATAGAAACTAAAAATAATGACCAAGACTTGTAAATTTGAGTGCCCCATAGAAGACATGATTAAGAGCCAAGATTTAAAAATCCCAGTGAAACTGTCTGAACTGCAAAAAAAAGAAAGCTGATGACATACAGTTGTAGATTTAAGGCTGTCCCACAGAAGTCAACACTATACACCAATATTTATCAATCTTCTACACTACAGTGTAAACATCAAAGAAACATCCTACAGACTTGGGTGGTCACATACAGTAAGCCTCAAACTTCTAGAGAACTGCACACGAAAATTAAATTAAAAAAACATATTGTTTGTATTGAAGTTGCTGATTCCAGGATTCATAAATTTAAAAATACAGAAGAATGTCAAACATCTAATAATTTGGACTGACTCCTGGGCACTTATGAAAACAGGCAGTAGAACAGGACAGTGACGCAACTGCAACATCTGCATGCTCCTGTACACTTGTATGGAGACAAGCATAGCAATACCATTACAAGTACTTAATTTAAAGTGATTTAACTCATTTGTATCAGTACAGGTGCAGGCAGAAGGAACAGTCACAGTTAACAGTTACATGGGCTTTCCTCCTTACCTTTTACTTCAGCAGATCCTCCTTACCTTTTACCTTTGTCCATAACCTCCATTACTGCATCCGTAAACCAATGATGGTTGATGCCAGGAAGAACCATGAAAGGGCACCGCTCTCTCTAGATATGCCTCATTAACACACTGTCCCTCTAAAGCAGGGTGTGGTGGCACCCTGAGTGCTGTAGCAAAGTCCTGGCCCCAAGGGTAACTGTGATCCCCTCCCCACCCCCGCTCTGCTGGCCCAGTGACCCCTGCCCTACTCCAGCTCACCTGCCACACCTTGGTGGAATTTATAGTATTGCAGGAGGCTGCCCCAGGATCCCATAGAAAGCCTCAGTCTCTCAACAGTCTTGTGTTCCACATGCCCCTGGCCCTCGTGTCACCCTACTCAGGCTGTTTGACCCCAGGATCTCTGACCCAGGCAAGACTGCTGTCTTGTGTCCCAGCCCCAGGCTGGGGTGCTCTTGTGCTGCTCAGGGCTCTATTCTGGACACTTCTCAGGTGTCCCCATGGCCTCCATACCACCCCTGTAGCACAAACCAGCCCTCCAATATTAGACTTAAACATAACACAAATATAAGCAAGCCACTTCCCAAACTAAACTTTACCTTCACTCTGGGTCAATGCCCCATCAGAAACCATACTTCCCCTTTAGCTGCTCTGTCTAGCTTCCCTGGGTAGCTTAGTTGTCCATGGGCCTGTCTCCTGAAGCCCCTCTCCCAGGAGCTCCTTCCCCCACAGCATGTGGAGTCAAACTGTGCCTTTTCCCTCTGCCCTTGGACTTATATGCTTCTAAGCTCTACCCCTTCTGGTCACGTGGCTCCCCAGCCACACACAGGGGTTTCCCCTTTGCCTCATGGCTGGCCCATGCTCCTCTGCTGCAGCCCCACACAGTGTAGACTGTATTTCTGTTTTGGTACAGGTAATGCCAAAGTTAACGTTGAGTTGTGCACATGCGTAGTGATGACTGGTCTGGGAGCCCTCTAAAAGAGTTGACCTTTTGAACCATTGACCCATTTATAAAGGGGTGAGCATGCTCAGACAGGTCTGTAAAAGTGGCAGGAGAAATCCTGAGGTAAATGTAAGCAACAGCTTTTGATTGACAGCAAGAAGCATTAAAGTGTGAGCTGTGATTGGTTGAGAAAGAAAAAAGAGTGAAAGATTGTAACAACTCACATGATCAACAGATATTGTCAGCACCTGACTGGCTGGCAACAAAGCAGCAACTTGCTGGGCACTATTGCTATAAGAAGTACACTGCAGAGGGGTCTCTGGGGGAATGCCTGGGTGCTCTGTGAGCCTGGCTAGGTTACTCCAGAGATGAGTTGTGGGATGTTGTGTGCAAGTGCTTAAAGCATTCCAGAACTGTGCATGTGGGAAGCTGGGTCCACGTGTGGCACATCCACAGATCAAGGAGAGCAGTGATCTCCTTATTGATCTTTCAGCTTCACCTTGGAGAGCGCCAATCCCCTTGATCTCAGAAGGCAAGTGTTGATCTCCTTCCTGGGTTTCAAAGTAGGAGAGTGGTGATCTTATTGGCAAGTGGCTTCACCTCCTCTCAGCTCCTGTCCTTGAATGCTGGTTCTTTCTGGTAATGTACTGACTTGTATTGTCTTGTTATCCCTGGTCATTCCAAACTGTGTTCAAACCTATTGTTATTGGCTACTTTTTCCACTAATAATTTTTCATTGTTCTTACCATGATTGTTGTGCCATATATACCAAATAAATAAAGGCAGGCTTCCAAGCCAGCACTGTTAGCTGGTACTGATGGTCACCTTGGCTAGCTTCTAACCCTTGTCCACATCTTTCTGGGTCATACTGAAGTGAGGTCTAATCCCCTCTAAAATCGGCCATCAATAGCTGCACTCTCTGCTTAAAGTGACAGGAGTGTCTGGCTCCCTGTCACAGGTGCCTTGAGATCCATTCAAGGGTGCCACACAAAGTTAGGCCTGTTAGGTGTACAAACATGATTCACAAAATAAACCCAAAGTTTTCATATAGAAAGTGTCAAAAACACACTGACCTGTCATGGTCTGAGTCCTTTGCAATAGGAGAAAGGCTCTATTGGTTTTCTATAGACAAAAACAGAATGAAAACTAAGAGCTAGCATTTTCTGAGGGGTGCCTTGAGTATATCAAGTGGTTCCTCAAGTCTAAAAAGGTTGAGAACCACTTCTCTAAAGCAACTCCTACTTTCCAGTGTTGGAGACTGATAGGAGGCTAGACAGACCATTAGTCTTACCCAATATGGCTCTACATATGTTAAAGACAAGGATTTTTGTGGGTGACATTTTTTAATGATCAACTGTATAGTTGGGAGGGACATAAACTAGCTTGCACATTTGTCCTGAACCATCACAGTTATAATATCTATTTATGTTCATCAGTCAGGCCAGAGATTTCACTTTTAAAGTATTTTGCTCATCTATAAGAATTTAGAAAAAAAAAATTTCAGTCTCTCTCCAATAGCAAGAGATTTCTCGATTGAAGGAACAGAAGGAAACTGCATTGAAGAAACAATATGCAGTTGATTGGACAAGCAGTTAATTGGGAGGGTAGTTGTTCAGAATTCTATTCTACTGGACTAGAATTACAGTTGCTTGTACTCAATTTGGCTCCAGTATATGCATTTATTATGAATACATGACTACCTTTTTTCCATCAGACCTCTGTCTCAATCAGCACACAGGATGAGTGGTACCTACTTACTAAGCAGTAATTTAATGCTTTGTTTTATCTTCCTTGGTGAATTGTTAAGCCTTACATAGCAAACATTTTTCAAACACTTCAGGAAAGCCAGAAAGACAATATTAATTCCCCCCCATCAGCTTCCCTATGGTACTAATCACTCAATTTCCAAGCCCTTCACAAACACAAATCCTTTTTGGGTTCAGTGTTCCCAGTCCCAACCTTCTTCCAAACTCCAATTCAGTTTGCCACCTCCCTTACTAATCACAGTGCCTCACTTGATTGTCTTTCTTCCTACTGGGTCACTCAAATCTTCCTTCCTGGCTTCTCATCCAAACCTGCTTGTTCCCCCAGCTGTTTGTCATTTTCTTGCCAACACACACACGTACTTCCAGCCTCTGTTTCTCTGTCCAACCAGTATTAGCTCCTTCCTTTTCCACCACCTCCAGCACCAATCTCGTTGGCCCAATCAGCCTTAGATTCACTTCTACAGCAACTCTCAGGCCTGGCTTTCCCATCAAGCCTGTCCTCTTCTGAGAAAAACCATTACAAGGAAGTGTTTCTGTAGCAGTATCACCTTGCTCACTTACTCTACAGGGATGGTAGAGTGAATGTCTTTTATTAGGAAGCCCAAATCTGTTCCAGAATTGAAGATAGACTCTTCAGGGGGGTTAGCTCCAGAGCTCTAACAAGTCTGAGCGTGTCAAGCAAATATGTCAAAGGCTTTAATGGTCATATTTTTCAGAAGGATGGCAAAAAACACATCCCTGGCACCAGAGCCATCCCTTGGGTAAGGAAAATTGGGGTGACCCCCCGGGCCCTGTGCTTTGTGGAGCTGGGCCAAGGAGCCATGGCTCCTCCCGTGGGGCACACCTGCAGCTGGTGGCTCAGCCCTGCACAAGAAGCAGCCAGCTGCTTGCCACTCCCCCAACCTGCCCCACAGCACACCATTGGTTTCATGTCCACTGAAGAGCAGCTCGTCCCAGGCGTGTGGGATCTGCTTGGCTCTGGGCACCAAATTCCATTGCTATAGCACTGCTGTGCCCTGCCTTTGCAGGGGTGCCACAGCCCCGTGCAGTATTAAAAGGACCCTGCGCAGGCTGATTTACCCCAGGCCCCGCACCCCTCTAGGGTCAGCTCTGCTTGGCACAAATGCCAGTCCACTCAGCCCTATACCCACATAGAAAAACTTCAAAGTCCCCAATTCAAGGCATGGAGACATTGCAACATTCCAATAAAAGACCCCAATATTTTTTTTTTTTTAATGTGGACAAAAAAGTAAGACTTTCCCCAAGTCTCATTCTCAAAAATAATTGAATTATCTGGCATGAAATACTCCAAAATAATTCAATCAGAGGCAGATGCCAAGCCTTGGGAGTTTCAACCCAAAGAGTTGGCAAAGTTATAAGTAATATAAAACAGGTTATTCTCATGTGACAGGTTAAGACTCCTTAATAGACTAGGCAGCCAGCTTAGTCAATAATAAGTATAGTATACATTAAGCACAACAACCAAATATTATGTACTCCAAACATATATTGGAAGAAGTTAGGTTACAAGTGGGTACTCAAGTGAAGCCTGATTGTACAAACACTTGTATGCTACAGAACTCAGTGCTGAATTAAAATGAGCATATATATTGGTTCAATATATTTAGCAAAAACATTAAAATGTATAGTGTCAAGACAAGGCAAAACCTGAGTCCCTCCCATAGTGATCCTTTATGTCTCTTCGTTCCATGCACATTTCAGAAAATAAGAAGTCAAGTTATCCTAACAAGAGTCCTAACAACCCACGGATCACTACAATATAGTAATAATAAAAGTTACACCAATTTTTAAATGAATATTTAAAAATCTTATGGAAGCTGTGACAAGAATTCCTAAAAATAATGAGTAGAAAAGAAACAGGTAACAGGAAACAGTTGGTTATGATAACTAAATTTCAGTTCTAGACAAAAACAAAAATTAAGGTCAGGATGACATTTTAGTGTTTTAACAGTAATTTCATTAGTGTTTTAAACGACATGAAAATGGTTGCCTTAGCAGCAGCCTTAATCAGTTTAGAGAAATTAATAAATGGTTACTTCATACCAGCAAAAATACACAGTTATCTTTCCAGGTTCAAAAGAAGGCTCCACATTGCATTGATTCATCACCTCAAAGTATACATGTATTTTGCTACCTTGCGGCTATGTAAATAAAACAAAACAACAATAGTATAAGATTTATAAAGCATGAATAGCTTATACCATAGCACCTGTACCTTAAAAATGAGGTAATTAGTGGCAGCATTTTTCACTCACAATACCACAAGTGTTACCATAGCAGTACCTTTTTATTAATTACAATATAATGATCTGGCTAATGCATACTATATGTAAACCAGGCTTGAACACAGAACAGTTTATAATGGGTGCATTTTACAAAGGCAGCAAAAAAAAATAACCTACAGCTACCCAATATTTTTAGAAAGTTTTTCAGAGCACATTTATAAAACTTGACCAGTTAAACAAGCTTGTATCAGGACAAAAAAGCAGGTAAGTATTACCTTTCCCATAAAGTCTTCCTGGATTAAGTGAAAATTACTTCTACCGTACTTTTGTGATTGCTGCTTGCTTGTTCAACAAACATTAAACTTGATGCAACAGTACATCTTATTCCAAAAGCCTTCATTTTACATCCATTGCATGAAGGAAGAGTATGTCTGACAAAGACAAGTACAACTAGATGTGTGCAAAATAAATTTTAAAAAACTTCAGGCGGTAATAAAGCAATGTCCCTCATTCCCCACACCTCAGAACACGTGTGAGCTTCCAAACGTCCTACCCAAAATATGCATCCTAACCTATCAGGTCTCATTCTTGGGATGATAGCTCAACTTCCCTTCTTATTTTACTGGATCTTTGGCTGCTTGCCTGTGCGCTCTGGAATTTGAGGAGGGAGAGAGGAAAAAGCACAAAGCTGCATTCCCCCCAAGAATCATGTGCTTTAAAGTTTGAAGGCTCCCCAAGCCATTGTTTTCATACTTTCTGCATAATTACCACTGCCTGCTTTATTCTGCTGCCTGGAAATTTCCTATGGTACATAATAACTATGTTGTACTTGGGTTTGAAAGTAACTTCACAGAAGTTAGTAACAATCTTCTTTTCATGATGTTGAGTGAATAATTAAATGCCCCTTTGTATGGAAATATCTGGAAAATACAAGACTATCTAAAACATAGGCAATGTGTAAAGCTGCTCAAAAATGTGAACAGTGTAGGATAAATGCAAATGCAAAAGAAGGAGACTGGTTTGGTTAGAACTGGGACTGAGATAGAAAAAAAGAAAAAGCACCGGTAAAGTAAAGAAGATACAGTACAAGGAATCCCTAGATACAGCTAAAGTAGCTTAGGCATGTGCCCCCAAGAAAAACCTAGGAAAAAAACACTTTGGGTTAAAATGTTAGTGGAAGGAGGCTAGGAACTGAATGCCTGCCATTTGATATTCAAGGAATTGCCCATATTGATGTTCAGGGAAATGGGACTATTACATTCTGTGTAATTAAATAAGCTTCCATCAAAAAAAGCTTGATTCCTTCATCAAATTTCTCTCCTAACCAAAACAACCCCCCAGATTCCCCAAATTGGCTAGCCACTCCAGTCAAAAGAAGAAACAACAATTTTTCAACAAAAGAATATCTGTAGATTCAAAATTTGTTCCTCCCATCACTTAAGGCCATTTCTCTGGAACAAAATGAACATCATGCCATGTAGAGCAAATGTACTTCCAGGTCCCCAATATCACTGAAGCAGAAGTAATGATGTGAAGGGAGTTCCTCCAGAGAATATAAACTTTGGAAAGTACAGACCAGGTCAAGTTAGCAGCAGATATCATAGCATGAAAATTTTCACAGGTTCACATCTCCTCAGATTCAAAACATTAAGTTAGTAACATTATATTAAATGAGACAAGTCTCTGGGTTAGGAAGCAAGAAAATAGTGCAGATCAAGTGTATGCAATACTTTGTGTATTACAGCGAATGACAAATGGCGTATGTTGATGCATAGTAACCAATTTTAATCATCAATATTATATTTTTAATTAAGATCGTCACCAGGTGGGGTCCCTAGAGACAGCCATGATGCCCCTAGGGCCCTGTGACCGTGCCAGCTTCGCCCTGTGGGCGCCTTCTAGTCTCACCTACCACGCTTTGTTGGTTAAGGCAGTAGATAGGGAGGCTGCCCTCAAGTTGCTACACAGTCACGGTCCTGATGGACCCCACTAAACCCTTAGGGTTTTTAGACCCCTTGCTGGGTCTCATTCTAAGCACATGCCTTGCGAGATACCCCAAGCCTTATGGGCTAGAGGCACGGCTCCAAAACCATCCCTTTACCACACCCCATGCCTCACAGATGGTATTTAGACATCGCCTCTAGTGGTGAGGCCTCAGTTTAGTTCGGCCTTTTGTTGTCACTGGACCCTTAGCCTCAGTAACTGCACCCTTTGGCACTGGGATCTCCTCACCCCCTGTCGCTGCACCCACTGGCACTGGGGCTCTGCACGGTAGTGTGCCCCCAGTGAGGCCTCCTTCTCCCCAATAGACTCAGCCCAGTCCACTGGATTAAACCACAACAAAAACATGAGCTCTTGGACTATAACCTCAAAATAATAATATCAATGATACTGGAGGCCACACTCTGCGCCTTTAAGAGGCCCAGTTTCTCCCTCAACCATGTGTGCCTCCTATCCCCAGGCACTTTAGGAGCTCCTAGAGCCTGTTAGTCTTACCAGCAGTCAGACAGGCAGCCAAGCATCTCTGTGGAGCTTTTATGCATTAACTCCTTCCCCTCTGGCTGCTGCCAGAGAACTGACTGCCTTCAGCCCCAGCCCTGGGTCTTATATGTGCCCAGGGCCCTGCCTCCTTCTAGTCAGCTGACTGGGTTTAGTGCAGACTAATTCCTTCATTAGCCTGCTGCCATGGCAACTTGCACCTGTGGGGGTGTTACCTAGGGCCCTCTCTCTAGGCAGTTTCTGCCCTTAAAGGAGCAGGCACACCTTAGTGCCCTGTGACAGATCAAAACCAGTATGTGCCTAAGTTATATTTAATATTAAAACCTATAAATTATCCTTAGAATATCTTATCTGACAAATGTTTTTTTTTCTTTTTCCATTGTGAAATATATTCTCTCAGATCATTTTTTAAGGTTGAGTTAGTTTAGGACATTCAGAAACGGAGAACAAGCCAATGGTTTCAACATTTAAGTCAACCTTTTCTTACCAAAATGGTAAGAAAAACTGAATGGCTGTGTGAGAGCTCAGTGTATTAATACAGTGTTTTCCCATGGGATGTCATCCTTCATTAAAAGAAAAAAAAGTATAAACAAAAGTTTAAAACACACAAAAAAATACAAGGTTCCAGCTTAATTTTATGAACTAAATATAAGCAAACAGGTAGTTCTTGGAAGAGCATGGCATCAGATAAATATACAGTAGGTATGGATATAATATCTAGAAAATACAAAGCTAAGTGAAAGTGGAAACAGCAAATTATTAACAGATTTCACAAACCATTAATAATATGAAGTATGGAAACACATTAAAGTAGCCCTAACAAGACTCAGCTTTTTTTTATACCATCTGATAAAGAGTTATATTACTCCCTTACATACCAGCCCCATTAAATTTTTATGGATTTCTATGCCGGTAGAAGAAATTGATCTTAGTAGAATCTATATCCTTAGCAGATCTCAGATAAAATAGTGTGGAGGAATAGGGGAGCTATAAAAACTAATATATATATATATTTTTTTTTTTTAATTTTCTCATTCAAAGACACCAGCAGCCAGAGATATACAAGGATATGCTAGGTTTTGGCTTAGAATTGAGAGTTAATAAACAGTTTTAAGACAAGAGAGGAAACACTCAGACTGGGTCCAGCTGTTACACTTAGCATGTGTTAAGCACGCAGAAAGCACTTTACAGCTGTAACAGAACACACACTCACAGAACATAAAGAACTTTAAAAATGGCAGATCCTAATCTAAAAGCATCTTAACATGTGCTCTGGGGGGTGGAATCCTTTAATTAGAGTGGCTTCAAAATAGCAGCAGGGGTGCTTTAGCTAAAGCTCATTCAACGAGCTTTAGTTAAGGGACTTCTGCTGCCACTTTGAAGTATGGGAATGCTGAAAGCATGCTAATTTGCACACTCCAACAGTCAATTAATCAAGTGTGATCTGAGGCACTGTAATTACAGCATGTTGTAGCAGCATCCATGCACATCTACCAGCTCTCAAAATTAATCCTGGATGGACGTGGTATCAGACTAGTGTTTTATCCTGGATGGTTGTGGTATCAGACTGAAGTGCTTTAGTTCAGAGCACTTTATCAAACATCTGCACCACATCTTAGAGCATAAATTTGAAATACATTTTTTCAATGGTGACAAAACTACACTTACCAGGGACTTAAAAGCAGATTAAAATAACTAGATTAAAATGTGAATTGATAATAAAGCATCTTGTAATTAAAGAGTGATAAATCTAGAAGCACAAGTGCCTAAGTCACAGGAACACATAATACAATCACCCCTATGACATATTAGAAACTGAAGTTGGACCTCAAAAATGCAAGTGAAAATGATTCTATAACATGAGATTCAAAACACAATAAAGACACAAACTCAGTCTAGTCCTGTGCACTTAAGTACATAACATTACTTTTTATACATTAACATATACTTTTTATACTACTTGAAGCAAGTAGTTTCAATAAAATCAAAGCAATGTAAAAATAATTGAATGGCTAATATAGGACTCTATTAATAAAGAACAAAACATAAGGCTAATCAACCAGACTATGCAAATTAGACACTATCAAACTAATTTAATATCTTTTTTTTAATGAGATTACAAATTTGGTTAATAAAGATAACCACGTTGATAGGATACATGACTTCCCATAGAACATTTGCTTTGGTACTGAATGGCTTTCTAATTAAGAAGCTGGAAAAATACAAAATTAACATGGTATATTTTAAGTGGATTTAAAAATTACCAGACTCATCTTAAAATGTGAGGATGAACAATCATCAAGCAGATGTGTTTCAAGTGGGGTCTAAAGATTGATCCTAGGCCCTGCACTATTCAATATTTTGATCAGAAGAAAATATAAAATCATCACCAATGAAAACAGCAAATCATTCTAAAGATTGGGGGAGTGGTAGATAGTTTTTAAAAAAGTTTTTGATAGGGAGATATCTGGATCATGTTGGAAGCAGGGTGTAAGCAATGTGCATTTTAATGCAGCCAAAATATAAAATCATACATCTAAGAACAAAGAATTTGGGCCATGTTTACATGATAAGAAACATTTTGGGCAACCATGACCCTGAAAAGGCCTTGGTGAATAACCAAAACAGAACATGAGCTGGATGGGAAACACAGTGGGAAGAAAGACCACTAAGGACTTTGAAAATCCAAACAAGGGAATCTTGGGTAATAGTAAGGAAGTTTCATTCCCTCTTGTTTGGCATTGTGCAACTGTTCTAGGTATACAATATCCAGTCTGGTATTTAAAATTCAAGAACAAAGCAGTTAAATTGGAAAGGGTACAGAAAACAGCTGCAAGAAGGATTAAAGGATTGGAAATTGTAGTTTATATAGTGAGAGACTCCAGGAGCTCCATCTACTGATAGCTGTTTAAAGAGAAGGTTAAAGGGTGATTTGTTCATGTTGTATAAGTACCTATACTGAGAATAAAATGTTAACCACAGTCAAGCAGTTAAAGGCATTGTAAGTCTAGTTAATGGAATATATAACAAGACAAATTCAAAACTAAAACTAAAGTCCATATTTTTAGCAATGAGAGTAATTAACATTCGGAAAAAGAAAAAAAAAACTAACTGATGTTTGTGGGTAGTTTCTCCACTTGCAATTTTTAAATCAGGGTGTTTTCTTCTTAAGCAGTTACTCTAATTCAAACAAGAAGTTTTCAGAAAAGTCCTATGGCCTGTGTTATACAGAAGGCTGACCAAGTGATCGCAGCAATCTGTTCTGGCTTTAATAGCTACAAAAGCATGTGTAAGTGTTTGCAACATTGGGGCCAGTCTTATTTTGAAAAAATCTGCATGCATGCATCCACCCATACTACTGTAACACCATTACACGCTTGAGGTTAGATACTTCAGGGTGTGTAGGATTCTAATGCTCCACTAACCCCACAGCATGCGCATAAGTTTGGGGTCAGAATCTGTTCGACCTAACATCCCTGCAGATGCCTACAGAAGGGAACCATGGATTGCTTGGCTAGTGGCCTAGAAAATTGGTTGAGAAGGCAAAAGGTGAAGCTGAGAAATGCATCCAGGAGCCCTTTATATGACAATGCATCTGAAATAGTCGAGATGGATTGGTCTCTGGAACTCAAAATGCTGTCCAGCATCTTCGACAGGTGATCCTGATGGCCCTTTGGACAGAGTATACTCTTTGGCAAATGAAAGCCAAACAAATATTCTTAACATTTGTGACTTCAAAGTGAAAACGTAACTCACAGTGTTGTTTCTATGGAAATAGTCAGGAGATGAATGTACTAAGCCTCATACCATATCTTTATTGTTCTCTCTATAAAAAAATTCAAAAAACCACATTGTGTTCATTTTGTTTTACTTTTATTTTTAAAATAAACTTGGAATTTATTTCTCAGCCCTTTACAGTTAATTGTGTTACCTGAATAAAGGCAACCCTTCTAGAACAGGGCAACTTTTAATAAAACAAACTGGTGTCCATCTTGAAATGGTTCATCAAAAAGATAAATAAGCCCAGGACATTGTTTCTCTGTGTCTTAAAGTCACATACAAATGCTTCCTGATCCTCAGTCTTGGATGGAAGACATTTCAGTACTTGCACTAAGGACTGCCTTTTTCGTCAAGCTTCAGCCAAAAGATCCCAAGGAGAGGAAGGAGGCAAGCTTTTTAACTGGCCTGACAGCCTCCAATTGGTTAGCACCTTCTCCTGAACTTCATGGGCCCATGATGGATTACGTCTTTTTTGGTTACCTAGCCTGGGTGGTTTTTGTTTTTCAGTGTTCCCATGCAAGAGGGTTCAAAGAGGCTGATGCCTCCAGCAGGAAAGACCTCATAAAGCCCCTTATGGCAGCCTCCTGCAAACATGATTTGGCTGGGAGTGCTCGGAGCACTCCCAGCCAACAGGGATTTGGGAGCAGGGCTTAAGGGTCTGGGGGCACAGGTAGTGTTCTCATCGATCCTCCCAGTCTCAGGCTATGGGCTGAGAAGGGACAGGAGGATCTATGTGGTCAACCAAAGACTGCAGCGCTGGTGTCGTCAGGAAGTCTTTGGCTTTCATGACCACAGCCCGCTCTTTGGCGAGAGAGGCAGTGAGCTGCTGGGAAGAGATGGCCTCTACCTCTCTCCCCTAGGGAGGAGGCTCTTCTCAGCCAGACTGGCTGACCTGCTCCACCGGGCTTTAAACTAAGCCCGTTGGGGG
>NW_005843028.1:423681-433752 GCF_000455745.1 Alligator sinensis
TATGGAAGAAAGAGACTTGGGGGTCATCATTGACCACAAGATGAACATGAGCCTGCAATGCGATGCGGCAGCTAGTAAAGCGACCAAAATGCTGGTTTGCATCCATAGATGCTTCTCAAGCAAATCCCGGGACGTCATTCTCCCCCTGTACTCGGCTTTAGTGAGGCCGCAGCTGGAGTACTGTGTCCAGTTTTGGGCTCCACAATTCAAAAAGGATGTGGAGAAGCTTGAGAGAGTCCAGAGAAGAGCCGCGTGCATGATCAGAGGTCAGGGAAGCAGACCCTACAATGACAGGCTGAGAGCCCTGGGGCTCTTTAGCCTGAAAAAGCGCAGGCTCAGGGGTGACCTGATGGCCACCTACAAGTTTATCAGGGGTGACCACCAGTATCTGGGGGAACGTTTGTTCACCAGAGTGCCCCAAGGGATGACGAGGTCGAATGGTCACAAACTACTTCAAGATCGTTTCAGGCTGGACATAAGGAAGAACTTCTTTACTGTCCGAGCCCCCAAGGTCTGGAACAGCCTGCCACCGGAGGTGGTTCAAGCGCCTTCATTGAACACCTTCAAGATGAAACTGGATGCTTATCTTGCTGGGATCCTATGACCCCAGCTGACTTCCTGCCCTTTGGGAAGGGGGCTGGACTCGATGATCTTCCGAGGTCCCTTCCAGCCCTGATGTCTATGAATTCTATGAAATTTACTCAGGCAAGAAAATCAGCTCCAAATGGTACAAGTAATACTTTCATTAGGCTGATAATCAGCAGTGAAATACAAATTACTAATCTAGTCAAGAAAGCAGTTCTTTAAAAAGCTTAGAGATGGTAAAGATTTCAGGAAGAGAAGGCTGATATCAGTTGAACAAAAGGTCAAGTTGGGGAACACTTCTACTTTACTGTTAGCAAGAAATTCTGGTTGCAATAAATTGTGATGTTCCCTCTGTGACAATAAATGCAAATAAGAATACTTGGATAAAGACCAAGCTTGATTTATAATGGATTCAGGCAAAAACTTGGTGGGGGGGAGAAGAATGGGAATGCCATATACCACTTCTAAAATTTTCCCTTTAGGTCAGAAAGATAATTATCCCTAAAGGTATTTTGCTCTGCTTTGGATCAAAAGTTAAAAACATACTGATATTTTTCATTAATAAATAGTAAAGAAATATTTGGCTACAGTGTGATAATCTTTCACACTCCTTTCTTTCTTGTATTTATTTTTATGCATCTATATGATCATTGTGTTATTATCAAACCTCGTTAGATGAGACACGGATGATATTTACAGTATGTAGTATTAGTTAACGATTCACATAACTGTAAATCTTAAATTATAAGCAAACAGCATCTAATCAAATGTTTGATTAACAGGGTGAGAAAGAATCATATTCTGAACAAGTTTGAACCAATTTAAGATATTTCTGGTCCCCAATTACACAACAGAAACTACTCAGGTTCAAGGTCAAGTTCACCCACCCCCTTTTTTTTTGGCATAACATTCAGAAAGTTCAGATTGTGAGAAGCACTTCTCCCCATGGGCACCTATACACGTGCTTGATGCCTGTTCCAACACGTGATCATTAGGACAAGTTAGAGCAGACTTGATTAACTGAGCCCCAATTAGCATACTCCAGCAGCCTTGGTGTCTCATGCATTCAGCATCCCCATTCTTCAAAATGGTGGTGGGAACACTTTAACTAAAGCTCATCAAACGAAGTTTATTTCAAGAGCCCCTGCCACCATTTTGAAGCACTGGACACTGAATACACAAGATGCTGTAGGCACTTTAAGTAGAGCAGCTACCGAGGGCCGCTGTAATTAAAGAGCCTGCTACCCCCCCATCCCCTGAAGCATGTGTAAAGATGTCCCATGTGTCTAGACAGGGAAATAGGAATATTGAAAGGGAGTTGCCATATAGCAACTGGTGAGTAAAGATGCACTTAGTTAGATTGCTTCGCAGAACCAAATAGCAGCAAGACCAGGCTTTTTACAGAATGCATGTACAACACTGTAGTCAGACACTTAATTCACTTCATAGCTGTAGAGCTATTTCATGTTGTAAAGGGTATTGTAAGCATTTTAAAACTGTTTGAAGCAACTTTCAATAAACCAAATCTATTAAAACTTCCCAAATTGATGTGCTATCATCAAATTGAGCTAGATATTGTTAAATCTGTTATCTCAAGGGTGGCCAAGCAGCATCACAGGTACCACCAATGGCATGGGCAGCCTCTGAGTGGCATGCAGCACAACATGACAGATAGGGCTGGAAACAAGAATGCAGAGCAGCAGATCAGGCAGGAAGAAGGGGATCAGAGTGGTACTTGGGGAGGGTGCAGGACTAATTTATAGCATGCCTGCCAAAAAAGTCAGCCCCACTGCGTCAGCTGGTATGTTATACATCCAAGGGATTAATGCAAATTTGCATAAAACAAGCTGGAAGGCAAAATGATATTATGTACTGAAGGAAGATATGAATTATTATATTTTACTTCTGCTTTTTTTAAATTCATACTCCATCACATGAAATACTAATGGAAACACATTACACTGCAATCGTTCAAGCTAGCTGTGAGAACACTGTCTGAAATGTCAGATTAGAAAAAGAGAGAGGGACTATACATGTACTGCAGCTGTGATACTTAAAGACTGACATTAGGAGAAAGCCAATAAGATTATTACCTTAGCTTACACAAGTGCCATTACATTCTCCCTCTATGTTCCCCTACCATATTGCATCCCATCCTTTTGCTTCTCCTCTGTGTCTTTTACCATTCATTTTCTCCTTTTAAGCTATATTTCACTGCTCTTCTATCTGACTTTTTCCAAAGATGCATTTAATCTTTGTTCTTACTTGCTTATTTGATGACTGTAACTTAGTTCTGTTTAAGCAAAAATAATTCCTAGTACAAATACTTGCTATTTGACAAATTTGAAATCTGAAAGCTTTCTGCTAAAGTCTTATAGCAGATTAAATTTGTCAAGAGTTCCGACAACTCCATAATCATTTTATAAACATTATACCAACTAAACTAAATCTCCTGCTGATTTACTGTATAAAACTAACAATGACAACAAAGGAGATTTTTCGGTTTTACAACATTCACTTAAGCACATTTTATTCAATCTGCTCTCTGTACAAATGGGGCTTCAACATTCAAAATATGGCCTTGCTGCTTATGGGAAATGCTAGGATAGAGACATCTTGTGGTCATAGATGTAGCTCTGTTACAAAATGATTTTGTGTTTGCATACTGTACTGAAAAAAAATATTTTGGGTAAACCTTAAATGAAATTGATCAAAAATCCAAAAAGTCAAGAAAAAAAAATAGTTCTGAACTTTCCTTGTGGATTTTTTGTTTATTTAACTAAAATGAAGTAAAACAAACAAAAACTCCAAGTGGAAAAAATTACACCTATAATTTAAGAAAGAAATTTTTAAATTTTTTAAGAATTTTTTGGTAAGGTTTTATGAACCCAAACCTACATCTTTTAGTAGAAAAATGTTCCAGCCACTAGATTTCACCTAGCTTTAGTGAATATAAGGAACTCAGGAGTTGAATTTAAACCAATCTTATTCTCTTTTTACAGTCTTCTCTATATCACTAATTTACACCATCCCTGAAATAAAACATGATCAGGTCCTAAATCTTTACAAGAAATAGCACATTTCTCAAGAAGTCTATAGAAACAAATAATGAAGAAGAAGCTGGAGTGTCTTGTAATATTGCTAGATAGTTTTATATTCTTTCACACTTTTTATATTTTAGTTCACACGTTGGAAAAAAATGTTAAAAGAAAAGAAAACTGAAAATGGAGGAGAACGGAAATAAAGTTTTGCTTGATCCAGAAGAACTATGGCAGTGGTTCCCTTACTGCTTTTACTTGTGTTGACT
Organism: Alligator sinensis; assembly: GCF_000455745.1. NCBI lineage: Eukaryota > Metazoa > Chordata > Crocodylia > Alligatoridae > Alligator > Alligator sinensis. Next base: position 427,574 of record NW_005843028.1, read on the forward strand.
TTGTTAAATTCTGTCCTCTGTTTTACTCTATTTATGAAACTGATGCTTCAGGATGTTTTCATCTCTTTCGGACTCATGGTTTCTAAAATAGGCATCACAATGTTTACCACCTTTGTAAAGCATTCTGAGACCTACTGATGAAAAGCATGTGTAATGGACTGTAATAATGCAGCAGGAACTAGTGTTCCCAGCAGGCTGCTGGGGAAAGAGGAAAGGGGAGGGAAAGACCAGGAGCTGCAGTGGGACTGAATCAGTAGGCCACAGCAGTGGGGCTCAGACTGGGAGCCTAGGTACACAGTAACTGAGTGCTCTTTTAGGCTAAAGACTGGCTTGAGGGTCCCTCTGGAGTTAAGGGAGGGCTTAAGGTTTCTTCAGTGTATTGCATCCCATTGTTAATATTCCCTATTTGTTATCCGTCTCTGAAGGGTTTTATCACCGAGTTGTTATTGTCTGTTATATGTACTCTACGCATATGTTAATGTTAATGTTTGCTCACCATGTTTTTCCCAATCACTCTGGCCCACTGGCCTGTGACCCTATCCCCCCAGAATCCCTCATATAAATTTGAAAACCCTCCTTTTGGCTCCTGTGCAGTTTCCAGGGTTTGGTACAATTGTATAAAAACTAAGTGTCATCATTATCAGTGAGGTTGAACAAATTATTTTAGGCCAATGAGAATCATCTCTCCCAAACCTGCAGAACTGCTGTGGCATCTTTTTACAACAGAACTAGAAAACAGACTAGTGTGATCCTCAGACATCACCAAGTGGCATAGGGTAATAATTAAATGATAATTTATTACATAATAAACCACAGCAATATCAGATTAAGGCCATCTATCCGTGGGTCTTAAAACATTTCAAACTAAGGACAATACTGGAAATCTCATTCTCAGATTGCTAGGAGCTTGACTTTAATGATTATTTGTATCAGTAATAACTCAGCAATTTAAAGTAGCTATGATTTGGCTCTAATTGATTAATACCTACAGCACTCCTGAGAGGTAGTTATGGTGAATATTTTTTCCATTTTAAGAGGTAAATGAGGCTCTGAGAAGTTAAGCGTTTTGAATAAGTTGATACAGAAGGTCAGTGTCAAAGCCAGACCATTAGAGGCTGGTCTCCCATTTTCCAGACCTTTGTTCTGCACAGCTGTTGAAACCCCCTTACCTAAATCATTTTTTATCTTCATTTGCAGAAATACGTGGCAAGAAAAGATGCACAGGGTACTGAACACCACTATAATTTAGTCCTAAAATAGAAAGTATCATCTCTAAAAAGAGCCTGAGAACAATGGAAAAAAAAAAAAAAAAGAAATTACAGTGATTTACAAAATGTGAGAAAAATGCTCAGAGCCAAGTATAAATCTGGTTTAACAAAGAATAGAGGTACTCTTGTCTTACCAAAACATGAAAGGTGTATGCCAATTAAATATAGGCTTCAAAACTAAGTTACCCAAGAGCAACACAGTATCCTCAAGGTTTAGGTTTACCAAAGTCATGGCAGTGGTAATAAATGAGAAGTAGTTTTTCTATCTTGGAGGATACCAAAAGCTCATTTTGCTAGCCCTATAAGTAAGTGGAAATTACCAAAAGAGGCAAAATACACATTTAGATGTTTGCAGCTTCTTACTGCGTAACATGTGCATAACATATTTTATTTTCTTTCTTGTGATATCCAAAAATGCTGGGCATAATGTAGTCTTCTACAACAGAGGAAGATTTGTGGGGCAGAGAGAAAATACAGGTGGTTAAAATTAAATCTAATTTGCTTTCACTAAATTTCACCACAGCTATTTATATTTTGTAAGATGTTGGGAAAAGAAACAACAGTTTAGATCAGCTCTAACCATACACACAGTTTTCATATCAATGGTGTAGTTTGATACTTATTTAACTCAATTCCCAGCTGTAAATAGAGCATGGAGTCAGAATGAACACACTTTCTTAAAAAAAATCAAGTAAAACAGCTTCTAAAAGGGCTTTAAAAAGGCAATTTTTGCAAAGAGAAGGCAATCATCCTGTCACCTAATCCAGGCCCTAAAATAAGGCAGAGCCAACCATGCTAGCAAGCTGTGAACATAGCATTTAAGTGATAATTGGTAAGGAAACAAAAGAAACCAAATTAAAACACTGTACTTGGAACATGAGCAGTTGGGATAGTTATTTTCTCCTTTCCTGTGACAATTACTTTCTGCCAGATTAAAAGCTCCACATTAACATTAATGTGATTATAGCCAAAAAGGCTAACTGGTTTGAAAAGGAAAGGGTCTAAATCAGTTCATTTGAAGATAGAAGTCAAAGGTGCTGGGGCACACTCAACTTTGACACAGTTTGTCTGACTGAGGAACCCAGAAGGGTTCAAAATTTGAGCTAAAGAGCACTTGGTTTCTCAGGCAAGAAGGACAGAATATAATGAGCCATTACTTGTATCAGGTATCATATCTATATATCTATATAGATAGATATCTATTTTCCCTTTACAGCATACACACACACACACACACACACACACACACACACACACACACACACACGTCTAATGCTAACTCTAGAAGTTAAGAAACTTAGCACAGTATAACAGATTTGATTCCTTGAGAAACCAACATACAATACTTGAAACTGAGATATTTTTATAATATAAATTGATGGGCCAGGGTTGTCTCTCGCTATTGAAAAGAAAACAGTAAAACTATATTAGGGTTGCAAGGGAGGGGGCAGAGAAATGTTGCCTTAACCACAAAAAAAACAAAAAAACAAAAACCACGCACAAACAGATTTTCCCACTGTGTATGTTTTGGGGTTGGGGAAGGGAGTCATGTGGGTTCAGTCCAGAATTAGGGGAGAGTGTCAGGTCCAAAGCAAACACCTGAGAACCATCTTGCACCTGATAAACACCAACCCCCTTTGGTGTGGGAAGGAAAAGAGCCCTCTAAACAATAAATTAGTGCATTTATTTAGAAGGCCAAATGCTTCGCTCATCTCAGGTACTAACAGCAGGAGAAGGCAACTTAGCAAGAAAAGCAGAATGTACAAAGTTTGATAATTGGCTACACAGGGGAGAAAAGAGCAGTAAAGGACTGCCCCTCATGGCAAAATATTTCCCCTTAATTTACCCATTGCTGGCACACTTTGCTTTCCAGCACTACAGTAACATCTAAAAGAATCTCCACTTCTTTCTTTTTAAAAGAACTTTACTGCTTTTGTGTTTACTGCAAATACTGATTTGTATAATTCACTTTACTGTCATCCCCCCTCCTCCCCATAAAATAGTATTAGCTCTAGATGTAACAAAGTATCATTTAAGATATTTCTTTCAAAAATGTAACAAAACAAGTAGGGCTACAGAGAATAACCAGTTTCTTTTTGTCCCTGAGCCTATCCCTACTGTGAAGCCGCAGTGAACATAAACTGGGTAATGTTATGTAGCTGTGACAATCACTCCACCAAATCTAGAGGCAAGCAGTCATCAATAGTGACCAGCAATAATCCTCTCTTTTCAGATCAGCTGGATTCTCCATTACTTCCAGGCAGCTCTGAAGCAAACATGCCCAGGGAAGATTAGTTTGTAGAGCTGAGGCTCTTCCACCATATAAAATCATAACAATGTTGAGCTGAAGGTCACCTAGTCCACCTCCTGGGATGAGGCAGGATAAGTACACCTGTGACATCCCTGATGTGTTTGTCTAAATTATCCTTAGAAACCTCCAATGAAGGAAACTACAACAGCGAGCCTTGGGAGCTTAGTACAAAGCTTAGCTATCCCTACAATCAGAAAGGGTGGTTCGCTTTTGTTTACAAATTAAGCTGATTTCTCTTTTTGTACCAGTGGCAAGGAAGAGCACTTAATTACTCTTCCTGCTAGGGGAAACTTTTGGAACCATACTGGGGTGGTTATCATGACTTCACTTAGAGGCTAGGGACAGACATAACACATAAACTGGTTTAAAGTGATAAACTGGTTTAAGTGATCAGAAACTGGTTTAAACCTGTGCACTGAACATCTGTTCTGATACATAAACCAGTTTAAAAGTGGCTGAAACTGGTTTGAGATACTACATTCAACCAGGTTTATCAGACTTAACTGACTTGGCTCAAACCCATTTATGCAATGTCTGTCCCAGACCCCTTCCTGGTTTAACTTTAACCAGAGTCCCCCAACATCTCAGATGCTTTGCAGCCCTGGGCAGGGCTCCCTGCTCTACAGCAGGGCTGGCCCCACCCCTCCCCTCTGCTCCCTCACTGGAGCTCCAGCAGAGACGGCAGCTACAGCAGCATCTGCCTGGCTTCCCCCTGCCTCCCAACAACCACCTCTCCCTGCTCAAGCAGGGATTTCCACCCACCTCCTCCTCTCCCACAGCACAGACCATAGGCAGCATGTGGTATGCTAGTTAATACTGAGAGGTGTCTGTGTAAGGCAGACAGGACAAAGGTAAATAGGAGAATGTCCGCTTAAGGATTTTTGGAGCTAATCAACTAGTCAGCTGGTCATGTCCCACCATTCCTTCCTTGGAAAAACTTGTTTAAGAAGAGCTTGAACTAACAAGAGAGGACTTTGTTTTCTTGATGCAGTACTAAATGATCTGTTATCAACTCCCTGCTGGGCAGGTCAGGAGCGGGGGGGGAGGGGGAGCAGAACCCCTCCCTAATCAGAGCACCCTGCCATGGCGTGGCTGCAACCCACCCCAGCTCAGTACTGTGGAATGGAAGGGAGAGCTGCTATAGCACCCCCCTCCACCCAGGTTCTAATCTGAGCCACTGCAGGTATGTGCCTGCATTTCTTCAGTCCAGAGGGGATGTCTGTACTGTTACAAACTGGCTCAGCCTAGCCAGGTTAGACTAACCTGCAAAAATTGAATCAATTCAGGCTCAGGCTTTTTAAATGTTTATCCCTAGCCTTAAACACTAAACAAATGCAATTCTTCAAATTTTTCCAAACAAGTCTTTTTACAACATTTTATTATTCTTGCTGCCCTCCATTTAGACACTTTCTAGTTTTTCTACACCTGTTTTAAATTGTGGTGCCCAGAATCAGACACACAATACCAGATGGAGACTCACCAAGCAAAGGAAAGTAATTAGTTCCCATGTCTCCCATACAGCAGTCCTGTTAAAACATTCCAGAATGAGATATGCTTTCTTTATTCCACTTCCAACAAATGCTTCTCTCTCTCCTATCCCAAAGCTGCAGCAGCTCAGCACCTGGCTGGAGAGGCAGGGCTGGCTCTTTTCAGAACCTATTACAGTTATATCAGCCATATTAATCACCTGCTCTTGGTGACTATTGGATTAACTAATGCCGAAACAAATATAGAAATATTTTATTAACAAAATATTTCAGAAGGGAATAAGGCCAGGGCTTCATGTACATCCTTCCTGTCACTGGGCACCTGCTTTTCCATTCTCATCTCATTATTCCCATTCAAACCTGTGGAAATATTCAAATGAGCGAGGGCTTTTCACCTAAACAAGGTTGCAGTATTGAGCCCTGTATTTAGTCAGAGTGTAAGTGCATAAAGTTCTTAGCTGTTCTGTTTGATTAACTAAGCTTAGTTATAATTTACTACATAAATAATAGTCTCAATTTGAGTTAGTTAATTATGGCCTCATTATCTATATGAGAGAGTAATTGAAGTTCGGCTTCCATTCAGATCTTGGCTCTTGACAAGATCCAGTGACATTCTGAATAGGTCAAAAACTGACAAACATTACATTGCCACCTGATCATTGTTTGTGTAAAGTCCCAGGGACTGGTTGCCCTGACAGCTCCATTAGGACCAGCCAGACCTAGAACAAGAGTACTGAACTAAGCTCATTGCTGTTTCATCCTCAAGAGCTTATACTTCATAATAAGATAAATAGGAACTCTTTAACCTAAATTAAATCAAAACTAACTCCCTATCTTGGGGTCCAACAAAGCCAGAAAGCTGTGTGTGTAGATCCTTGGTTTCACCTTTCTGCTTTCCAAATCGCCACTAGTGAAATGAAGACTAACCCCTTGTTTCTCAAGCACCACATAGTAACTTTCTATTATATCACAGACAGGATGATTACTTTGCCAAGAGTTAAATGATGCTTCTATACTATGAGTTAGTGCTGAAGGCAAGAGGGGGGTTGGGCATTTGTACTTAAAGAAGACAGGAAAGGGCTGGACAGATATATATATATATATATATATATA
>NW_005843028.1:433850-445286 GCF_000455745.1 Alligator sinensis
CCCGCGTCTGGCCAGAAACCCCTGTGCCTCAGGTAACCGGCATTTTTATATTATGTGCACCCCCCATTCCCCACTCATGCTAGTATAAACAGTGTGAGTCCTGGTCTAGGCATAATAGTGATTACATATACATAGGATGGCTAGAGGTTAGAAGTCTCTGGAACATCAAAACTTCTGACCTTGATGACACTATAACCTACTTAGGAAACTGAGGCATGCGCAGTTGAAACCTTGTTATATAACCAAAGAGAGGGAACTTTATGTTAATAAGTTATGAAGTGATAAAGAATATGAGTGGTCCAAGAAAATGATACTGTTGAGTGACACTGATAGATTGAGATGTGCAAGCAGTGATTGGACCATGGTATGATTGGCAGGTGGCATGAGGTGGCCGCTACAAAAACCAGCGTGAGGCACCATCTTGGTGTGTGCGTGTGTGTGCATGAGCACGCGTGTGTGCGTGCATGTCTCTGTATTTGGTGAAAAGCGCATGTGCTGAGAAGCTGTGAGAGTTGAGTCTGAGAGCCTGAGGGTTTTGTGTGGTGTTGAATCTGTTGGAGAGGCTGGGGAAGATTGGGAGTGCAGGCACTAAGTGGAGTGTGTGTGGGATCACCAGAATTCTCACCCGAGATACTCACCTTCATTTCCCCATAGGACGGATGAAGTCTCACCCTTCCCTTTTGAGGTCTCCAAGTACTCCACTTGTGGAGGAAAGAGTAGAAATCCTCTGCCTGATGGGGATCTGACAGTAGGCCCTGCAGCCTGGGTGTCACTGTTCTTGGCTGCCACGGCTGGTGACAGGCTGGTATGGCTCTCTGTACATATTTGTATATAGCGTTCTGTTAAGTAGTTGTTAACTAGTTCATATTGCTATGATTATTGTTATTTTTGGCTTGTAATACCGATTGCTTATTAACCCTTACTTTGGTGCTTGTATTTATTAATAGTAGTGGGCCTCAGGGTGGGGCTGGGCCACAGGCCAAAAGTGAGGGGTTAACCCTTTCAGGTGCAAGCGAATTATAGACCCCTGGCACAGTAGAGGCCTAACAAACCTCTGTCCATGTAATTACCATAGCCCTTGTGCCAGGCCAGTCTTCACTGGAAAACAAGGTTTTTACTGTATATTTTCTAGGGTGTCTTCACTAAAGGAGGGATTGCAAAACAGTGTGGAAAGATACTCAGACTGGCTAGCTCAGGTGTCTGCCTACAAGTCTAGCACTGAGTTGACTGTGGGCTAATTTATTTTCCCTCTTTGGCAGGTTTTACAACCCAGGCCAAACTCTATTTTGTCAAAGCTAGGGTGTTATTGGTTATTCCCATGACTGCAGTAGAAACATACTCATGGGGTCAAATTTAAGCTAGCTGCCTATAAGTCTAAAAAAATGTGCCTGCAGATGATATAAAATCTATAGGACTGAACAGATGCAAAAACATGATCTCTAAATACAAAAAAAAAGACAGTTACATAGAATTTAGGAGCTCTTTAACAGGCAAAAAAGCTTACCCACCATATAGCTAGTGGTTACAAAATGTATAGGGAATTTACTAAAAAAAAAAAAAAAAAAAAATAGTAATTATTTAAAAGGCTAAACTAGGCCTATGCACCTGTTTTTTTCCCCCTTCAGTTGGTGGAACACAGCTACTTTGAAATTTGTCAACTGAAACACCCTTCAACTATGGGAGTTGCCACATAACTGTTTGGTATCATGAGGAGGAGATGGAAAATAAGTAGACAAGGAAGAAATGATATGCCCTGAGATTAGCTGAAAGCTATTCTAAATGTCAAGCATTACAAAGGAAATTAAGGTTATTACAACAATGGTGAGACTTGGAAAGGGGACAGGTATGAGGAAGTTTTCTGGACAAGCAGAAAACAGTTGGAGGAAATACAGAGACAAAGTCCATGTGTGCAAGGTCAACTTTATGAAAAGTTTTAAAAACAAAAAGGGATGGATCCTGAATTAAATGGTGCAAATGAAAGCACAAAGAAATATCAGTCTGCAGTGTTCTAGCAAGACTTCCACCTCCTCAAATGCCATAAAAAAAAAAATCAGCCTTCATTACAGAGTTTTCATTCAACTAGGCTATCAAGGTTCAGGGCTTCCTCTCACCTTTTCATCACATTTACAGACAGAATTTCACTTCACCTTTAAACGTATATGGATGTGTGTAAAACATTGCATTTTTTCCCCTCAGTTGATTTTAATTACCTCCTTCTCGGATCCATGAACTTAATAAAATTGTAAGAGGAAGGAAAACTCACTGACTGAAGACATATTGTCCTGGCTGCCACACTGAAACCCAGGAATTTAATTTCATCTCAATTCTGCTTTCCATTGGAATTTAAATCCAGTCACCTATTTTCAGAAATATTAACTTGTTTACTAAGATTATGAATGTGATTGTTTTCTGTTTGTATGCATTTCTGTTATAAGGAATATGAATATATTAAAGTGCTAAAATAAGAAGACTTGACAATCCAAACCTCCATACATATCAGATTCATAATCAGTAAAAAATGTGACAAAAACATATACATTCTAATGTATTCACCCCAAATGGTGTCAGGATGACATGGGAAAGAAAAATAATGCATTCTAAAATTATTAATTACAAAAGATCATCATTTTGTGAGATTGTAATGTAATGTGATGTGATATTAAAGAAGGCCCCCACAATTCTTTCAGTTCAGCCCAATGTAAAAAAAACATGCATAATACTGTGTTACATTTGTGCTCATCTAAGACACAGATACACATAACAGTGAGAATGGTGTAAATGTGGTTTAAATCTGAAGCAAACAGACATACAAGCCTGTTAAACCGATTTAAATCTGCCTAGAACATTTCAAGAACGTACCTAGAAAAATTATGTATGATCTTGAACTAGCTTACTGTGAACTAGTTTAGTTTCCTGTGGACACCAAGGCTAAGTCAAAACAGCCCGAGGCTGAATCAATTCAGTCTTTGCAGGTTAGTCTAAACTCCACAGATTAAATTGAAACAGAAGTGGACAGACATTTACCTTTGATTCAGGCAATGCAGCCAGATGCCTGCATTGGCACAAGCCAGAAGCTGGGGGTGCTAGAGTATGGCTCTCTGGCACATAAGCAGCATGGGCTGTATGTTTGCTTCCACTTCCTGTTGCCTCCAAGGTCTCTGGGATTTCCAGTCCAGAATCACAGCAGCAGGGTTGCTCAGCACTTCCTCTTCCTATTTCCAGGTGCCTCTAGGATTTGTAGTCCACAGTCTCAGCCAGCAGTAAGTTTGAAAGGGGGAAGGGGTATTTAACCCCCCTCCCCAGCCCCAGACCCCAGCCAGGGTTTGCCGGGGGGGGCAGTCCCCTTCTCCCCCACCCCCCACCACAGACTGGGCTATATCCTCAGCTAGGCTTGCTCCCCCAACCCCCTTGTCAGCCAGCCCTCATAGCTCCAGCTACAGAGCAGAGGGGCAGGGCCAGCCCTGCTCTCTGGATCAGACAGGACAGCCCAGCCCACAAAATACTGGGGGATTGTGATTTAACTTGAACCAGGAAAGGCTCTGGGATAGAAGTTTCATAAACCAGTTTGACCCAAGTCTGCTGCTACATTCAACCAGGTTTATCTTAAAAAAAATTTCAGTCATTTTGAAACCAATGTATGTGCACTGAGCTTCTGTTCTGTTAGAGGTTTAAGCCAGTTTCTGATCACTTAAACCAGTTTATGTGTACCTTCTGTCCCTAGCCCAAGCATTCTATGATATGGGTATGGTTAGTCCTCCAGGAATCCCACATTGCATTACTCCTCACCTGCACACCTCCCCTAGCCCACATACAGCTGCAAATGGCCACTCTGGCATGCAGCCAGAACTCTACTGCCCCCTCCCTATTTTTTGTTTGTTTGTTCCATTTATCATTGCACTTCCTTGCACTGCTTGTTCAATAAAAGTGATCTTCCTAACAGACAACTATATCTTCACTCCCTACTTGGCTGTAACCCATCACCATACCTCACTCCAGTCCCTGGGAACCAAAAAACATGGATCTATGCCTTCTCTCTCCCCTCTCTCACCTCCAGTCAAATGAGCTTCTTGCAGACTATAGTCATTCACAGGCTATTGAAGTTTATTGAACTCACATTTAGGAAACAAGGAAAAGCAAAAAAGTGACAACTCTCACAAGTCACCTAAACCCTGGGACCTAAAAGCATGCATGTAAGCACTTCCCTCCCCACTTGGCCACTGCAAGACATGCTGGGCTGGGCACTCCCATCCCCTGTAGGAGACACAGCACTTCACACGGTTGTGAAATGGTTCACAATTGGTGACATTTTGAAATGGTTCAATTGTCCTCTGTGGCCGCTCAGAACTTCATAGCAGCAGGGTTTGTTTGTTTTGTATTTTAATTATTAAACCAATATTTTTTCTCTCATTAAATTAAAGCTAAATGTTGGGTGCCAAAATCAGCCGTACATGCATGTGAAATTAAGAAACTTATTTCAGGCTTTTTGAAGCAATGCTCTTTCAATTGCTGCATATTTCTTAGGCCTCACTTCTTATTGTGGTAGAGAAATATTCCATCAAGATACATCAAGGAGATGACTCATTATTCAAAGGTTATAGCCAAGCTTTCCAGGTGGTCCAAGATTCACTAACTCAAACTTTGTTCTAAAAAAACACATCAGTAGGTCAAAGTGGTGAATCATTATTGCCTGCTAGCTGAAGGGAAAAAAAAGAAAAAGAAATATTGCTTTTAAATGGCAATGTTAAATGTTCACATTACTCCTTCAGAACTTACTGAAAGAGGTAAGGAATAGGAGTGCATGATCTGCTGTGTTAAGTTTAGGGGTAGAGTAATAGATGGCCATGTCACGATCCCATTTCTCACTTCTCACTAATAAAATAATAAGGCAAAAAAGGATATAAAGCTCACACATACTTTGGACATTAAAATGTCTTAGCAAATGGTCCAGTCTGCCTGTAGTGAGATATCACTCATTCTTCAATATAAAGGTGTTTTGCTAAAAAATATATAGGTAGACTATTGAAAGAAATACACTTCAAACATGTATTTCATTCTTTTGAGTAATTTACTTTATTAGCTCCTTAGAGTAGCTTTTTACCTCACTCTCCTTATGTTAGAAATTGTGAATTAGTTATTAACCAAACTACTTTACTGGAACAACAGATAAGAAAAGAGACTTTGCATCTTATAGCTATGCCAAATCATTCTAAATAGATTTTAAAAAATCACAGCCACAGCCTTTTGGAAAGTTTTACCTATATGTGCTTTCTTCACTCATATGTTTAGGGAGGAGGAGGAGGAGGAGCGGGAGAAAGCCTACACTGACCCCAAAACATCAAGGTAATGTAAAGGGAGAGAAAAGCAGTCATCTCTTGATTTATTTTTTCAGATACGTAATTATTAGGCTTATTTGTCAAAAGTGCTAGCATTCATTACTCCAGATGAATTCAGTGGGATGGGTGAATGCTCTGTGTGTGAAACTGAAAGAAATCCCACAGGACATCAGCTTTAAAAATGGCAAATGTGTGCTGAGAATTGGCTGAAGCACTTGGACCAGGTAATATTCTGCTGTTAAAATGATACGGTTTTTCCTAATTGCTTATGCAAACAAGAACACATTAACAATGATAATAACTGAGAATTTACACTGGGCTATACAAAACTATCAACAGATTTCTTTGCATTTGCTAAAATGCTCTAAATAAATGCACAATTAAGTTAACTTAAACCAGGAGTTTTTAAATATACAGCCTGTGGGCCAGATCCAGCCCGCTGGGCTACCGGAATTGGGAACAGTGTAATCATCTACTAAATCCAGGGCCCCTGGGCACCAGTGGATATGGGCATTGATGGCAGAAGAGCAAGCAAGGGCTGTGCCAAAACAACCTTGTTCACCCTGTGACTGCTGGTCCTAACATCATCTGCCATGCAGCACAAGGCGAGTTTGATACTCCTGCTTTAACACCATCAGTTAGAATATAACAAAAGTAAGTAACTAATGTTCTATATTCCATCATTCTAAGTTAAGATGCATTTGTGAATATTGTTGAGCTATTTATTTTTGCTGTTTTCAATTAAAACAGGTGTTAACATGCTAACTTATAAAATACTGGTGTTTCAATACAATAAGGATCAGGTTCTGTTTCAGGAGATGGTAGCTCTGGTATGGTATCCACCTTAAATTTTTAAGGTAATCATAGTGAGTAGCACTGTGTGGTCTTGCTTGATTATTTCGCTGCTTGTTTCTGTCTTGCTTTTTAATTTAATAAAAACTTTGAAGAAGAAATGCATTATTGAGCTGTTTCTCTGGTTCTCTGAAATGACTGATGAGGATGGCTCCATTTATTTTGTAACAGTGCTGGTGATCAATGAAGGTAATTACCCTCATAACAGAATACACATAGAAACACAAGATTTGATGAACCTATAAAGCTTTGCAATTGTCTTTGCAGCTAAATGATATTGCTGAAGCGTTCTATCTTAGTGATTTGTGCGGCTGACCATTCCTGTAGCATTCAAGCAACTTTCATGTTAATTAGACTTGCAATCTAGCAGGTCTCTAAGAAGCTGTGGAGTTTATATTTTTGGATTATAAAGATTATAAAATGCTGCCTTTGTAATGCAGGGTGGAGGGTGGCTTGGGGTGCAGTTATGTGAATGTAATTCTGGTTACTGTAGAAACCTGCATGTCAAAGAGCAAGTTCTCATAGATAAGGCACAGCAGTTTTGTCACAGCAGTTATGGAGGTCCCGTTAACTGCAATGCACATTATTCATTCTGCCTCCCAGTCAGAGGGGAGCTATTAATAAGATCACTAAAGATAGGAAAGAATGGGAACACTAGGACTCCAAACTACAATTTCGGAAGAGGAATTCACTCAGTTCAGTTACAGTTTAGCTAAGCATACTGCAAACACACATGGTAACTTCTCTGTCAATACTGCTTTTTTACCCTGCACCTCTGTTGTGGACTTTACTAAAAAATACCATAATAAAAATCATAGCATCAATCTTTGGGAATACCACAGTTACAACAGCAACATCATTGAAGAACAACCAATTCGATCTTCTTTTAAATTTAAAATTATGGTTACATACAGAACTGTATTAATATATATTTTCATACTAATGATTATACAAATTATGCCTTAGAGGGTCAATATAGCTGTCTTCCCTTGTGAACATCAAAACTTTAAAATGTACTTTCATTTTAAAAAAGTATGCACTATTCCTTTGTATTATATTCCTGTTATTAAATTAATTGACCAAAATTACACAAATCAGGCTGTGTACAGACGTTCAGGGAGGTTAGATTGCATTAAAAAAGGCCATCTGATCTAACTTAGGTGGATCTACATGCAAACTGTACAGAAATTTAGGACAGTTAGATCAGTCTGAAAATGGCTGACCTGATCTAAGTTAAATGCACCTCTGAGGTAGTCTAACTTAGCTCAGGTTCAGTGGGACCAATTTAACTGAACTTCTGTACAGTTCCCAGCACAACCTTGGGGCTGGGAAAGCCCAGCTGCTGGCCTCAGCCCCAGGGCTGCACTTTTCCTACCCCCTTCCTGGAACCAGGCTATTTATAGCTCCCCAGCTCCAGACAGACAACCTCCCCACCACAGAGGAACAGCCAGCCCCACCCCCATCCCGCAAGCTGCCCCCTCAAGTCCCCCTGATCCCACCAAACCCTCCCAAACCATAGCAGCCCTCCTCTGGACTCTACCTGCCCCCAGTACCTCCCAGACTGCCCCAGAGCCTGCTTGTCCCCCCCCCAATCCTCCCCCATACTCATGGGCGACTGGTGCCTCCCAAGTCTGGGGGGCACCAGATCACTGACCGGGGGACCCCAGCAGCCGATCGCCAACTTGGGGGAGATCCCCTAGTGGCTGATCATCGAGCCAGCAGTGAACCTGGAACTACATTTCTACTGATACTTCTAATTTCATGACTGGTGCTTCCAGGGAGTGCACAGCTGATCTCAGGGGGTTCACGTGCACCCACGTGCACTCCCTACATGTCGCCAATGTCCATACTGATTTACCTTAGATGAGCTGGCTATTTTAATGCAATCTAACCTCCCCCTAACCTCCAAAATGTCTGTACTCAGCCTCAGTGGCTATGCCAGGAATGGAATTGGTTCCCAGCTCAGTGTCCTATCCATTGGTCCAGACAACCTACCTGGACTAAGCGTACAGAGGGATGAGCTCCTATAGTGTGGAATAGAACTATAGCCTCTCCTTCAGCTGTCTGTAAAGAGACCATTCTGCTAGATTATCAGGTCCTTTCTTGCAAATGTTTGAGCAATTTCTTCTGAATTAAACATTAAAGGAGGACTCTGCAGTTTCAAGTCAGCCAGTGTGCACAAAGTTAATTTAGTATTTAATTAATTCCTTTCACTTTACATAACAATACTTGATAATCAAATTAGAATTTCAAAGTATGTACACATTTGCATTTCTTTATGATCAAAAAGCAGTGAAATAATAGGTTGTTTTAAGGTGCATCATTTCTTGGAGTCAATTAAAAAGTGAAAATACAATTGTGATGAACATATTGAGCATTGTTTATTGCACCAAAATATTAATTGCTGATAACATTCATATACCATCTTGATCTCAGTAGAATTTCACTAAAAACTAATTACCTTGTAATATTCTCTTATCAACTTCACATTTCACTTTTTAGAAGTTCGTTGAAGGTCAAAATGTCTATACAGCATTGGTCTGTACCAAAAGAGCTGCCCAGTCACATGCTATGGTCTCCTCTTTCTGTTTCCAGCCAGCAAAAAGCCATTAATGCATTTAATTTCTTTAAAGTTCACTAACTTTACTTTTCCCATATAAGCAATTGATCTGATTTATGCAGGAAAGCCACTTATCTCCTCTGTAACCCCTCCAGTTCTACAAGTGAGGAAAGAAAGAAGAAAAAGAAAGAGGGAAAGGACTGGCTATATGACCAGCATAAATGTGAAGGTTTGGACTCTGAAGAACACTGGACCACTCAAGCAGAAGACAGGGCACTGTATGAATAACATCATGCAAGTCTCACAGGGAGACCAATTTCTTCTGGAAACTGCTTGGGGCAGCCAGGACAGCAGCTGCAAACTTTGGCCACTCCTTCTGCATTATGCATCACTGTCGCTTCTCTTTCCATACCACTGCAGGATCCAGAACTGGAGCCAAAGCCAGGGAAGGGGAGACAGTACTGCCCAGGGTGTGGTACTGCCAGTTACACTTCTGTGTCAAACAATCAGTAGTTTGACATGAAATACTGAATTAAATGTTTATGTTAAAAAACATGGATACAGAGAATAGAAAAGATGTGTGAGGGCACATCATTTTGTTCTCTTGATAGTTACAACCCATATAAAAGAGAGTAGATGTTGCTGCATACCTTCTAAAGCTTTTGATCTAGCAAATCCAGCATCCCAATGTCACTCATTTTCTATGCTGATTAAATTGTTGCCAAAGCCAAACAACTTTAATCATAATGTGCTGTGCTTTAGTAAAGCTAAACTCAGTAATCAAGAAGGCTTAAATTTGGTATGGTTTGCTTTATCTATTTCAATGGGTCACAAAACTGCATGGTTTCATGCCAAAGAAAAAATAGATATTATTTAGTCTTGGTATAGCTCTAAACAGGGGCAGATTGAGGGGTGCAGTGGTATGGCCATACCCCACTTTGTGACCATATAGCAGGAGCAGCAGTCGGGGACTTTAACTCCTCAAAAAAGGCAAGAATTTCCCCCCCCTGCTTTCTCCCCCATGCTCAAAGGTACATCCCTTAACCTCTGTTTCCCACCTCCATCCCCTACCTGTTGCTGCCATAGTCCCCATTTCTCCAGAGGTGAGGGGAGATCCTACCCTGCTCCAGCCAGGCTGCACAGGGCCTGCACTTGATCTCAGGACAGTGGTAGCTGTGGGCAGGCAGGATCTCCCTCCTTGAACCTACTCCCAGACTGGCCAGGAATACCTGGGGGGAGGGGACCAGGCAGGGAGGGGGAACCTATCCACTTACCACTACCACCGTCAGTGTCTCAGGCTGAGCCCAGCCTCTGCACAGCCTGGATGTATTGGCAATGTGTAGGGGATGCATGTGGGTGCACATACGCCTCCTGAGATTGGCCGCTGCAGATGCTGCCGGCAGTGCCTTCAGGTGGTCACTGCTCACCACCATCCCCCCACCTCACCGCCACCGCTGGCAACGTCTGCAGGTAGTCACTTGCCACCCCCCCCCCCCCCCACTGCACACAGCTACAGCTGCCTGCGAAGTTCCCCACTTGTTGTCAACATGCCCCCATCACTAACACTACCGCTACCACCTGCAGGTGGTCACCATGCCCCCCCAGCCTGGGGAGGCATGCAACCTTTATGTTGGCGTGGTGCATGGGGAAAACACAAGATGCCTTATAGACTCACTTTATACATAGATTCATAGATTGTGAGGCTGAAAGGGACCTCGCAAGATCATCTGGTCCAACCCCCCTGCACCAAGCAGGAAAGACAACTGGCATCAGGTAACCCCAGCAAGGTGACTGTTCAGTCTCCTCTATACATAGAGACATGTGCATACATCTATATATATGCACATGTCTGCATGTGTATATTATATCTATCTATCTATCTATCTTTCTATCTATCTATCAGGTATCCAGGTTGTAGCCGTATTGGTCTAGAGGAAAAAGGAATCAGAACTCATGGCAGAAGTAATACATCTTTTATTAAACCAGCTAGATTTTGGCAATAAAAATTCTTTAATTGCAATCTTTCGGGCACAAACACCCTTCTTCAGGCATAGGAGAAAAGATTGTGAAAGCTCTCCTGGGGAGTCCAACTTTTCTCTGAGCCTAATCTGTGTATAAAATGAACTATTCCAAACAGGAGATTTTACCACACCTTCAACTCTCCTGTGAAATATGAGCTTTCATTTCTGCCCAGGAGAACTTTTATAATCTTTTCTCCTATGCCTGAAGAAGGGTGTTTGTGCCCAAAAGTTTGCAATTGAAGAATTGTTTTTGCCAAAATCTAGTTGATCTAATAAAAGAGATCATCTCTGCTATGAGTTCTGATTCCTGTGTACAGATACGTAAAGGCAACCATCAACCGTGTGTGCATGTGTGTGTATGCACCTTAGACTCACTGGCTCAGGGGTGGATCAGCCCGTGTGTGTAAGAGGGTGCCACATTCAGTGGCGACAGACAGGAATGTACGGGGGTGTACGGGCATCCCCTGACAACCAGTGTTCCCCACTTAGGCGATGGGCAGGGGAGGCAGGCGGGAGCACTGGTGCTCCGCCCCACCCACCCAAGGCACCAGCTGGGAAGTGGGGCACCAGAAGTGCCACTGGCACTTCCAGATGCACCTCTGGCACTTGCGGGTTGGCGCAATCTGCCACGGGGGGGGGGGGGAGGGCGGGTGGTCAAGGCATCGGGGGG
>NW_005843028.1:445296-450165 GCF_000455745.1 Alligator sinensis
GGAGGCACCAGTCACCCATGCCTGGAAGGAAAGGAACAGGAGCTCCCCTCATCCTCAGGACAGCAATAGCAGGTCGGGGAGCAGTGAGAGGGACCTACCTCTGAGCAGGAAGGGGATTTTTACCTGCTTTGGGGACCTAAAGTCCCCAACTGCTGCTCCCATGGCATAATCTGCCCTCCCCAGTTGGGGGGTGGTGGGGGAGAGTTGGGAGCAGGACATGCAGCCACGCCTGAAGCACCAGTTGCTTCATAAAAGCCCTCACCCCTTGCAAAATCCTGGATCCACTTCTGGCTCCAAAAACTTCAGCAGCTTCTCCAAAGCTCCTTAAAAGACCTTGACAATGAGAATCTCACATACCAGCCATGCTTCTATGAGTGGTAGCATCGTAGTCTATAATTTGGAAAGTTCACAAACAAGGCCAGAAAAAGTTGAAACAGTTATAAAATGTTATGGTAACTTTCTGACTCTCGAGCAGTCTGGTGGCTCTTTTATGGTGCTTATTAAGTATTGACAGAGCTGCAACTTCTTGCATCTAAGCCATTTTAAAAAAAAAAACTCATTTGTTTTTTTGTTGGGTCTTTCTGACCTTCACTGAAAATTATTTTCCTCAACTGTTTTGAGTACCATGCTCTTCAGAGTCTTGCAGCCTAATGTACTAAAATATGTGCACTGACCCCAACCCCATTAAAAAAAATAAAATATCACTAAAGTGTCCTGATTTGGGCAACACCAGAGTTCCAGAATGCAATCACTCCTTTCAAGACCTGCCCAGCATTTTCACTAAGGGACACTAGAACTTCCAAGGACCACCTCTCCTTAACTCCTCTCAGCATGTAAAAAGGAAATTAAAAACAAAATATTTGGGGTTGTAAATTAGCATGAAATTATTTTAAAAATAAGCAAAGTCACAACTCAGATTTCAGTCAGCTGGGGTGGAAACCAGTGCTGACCAAGAGGGAAAACTATCACTAATTACCAAATCCCAGTTCTGTAAGGCATTCTTTGGAGGTTCTCTCTCCAACTATTGACCCTGACAATCTGCCTAAGGTTGAATGCTCAGCCTGGCTTGCAGCACACAAGAGATTGTACAGATGACTCTTTCATCTTGTACAGAAATGTACTTACGTTTAAACGGAGGCAAGCAGGGAAACAGCCAAGACAGTGGGCATCTGATTTCAGTTGTTTTCCTTTATTTTCCAGTGACAAAATTTTTCCCTGCTCCAGGTACATAACCCGCCCCCCCCCTCCCCCCCTGCTGAAAGCTGAAGTAATAAAAAATTAATTTCTACTCCAATTTGAGTTGGGAGGTTTACATTCTCTCTGATGTGGTACCCAGGTGACCTCATTTCATTTAAAAAAAAGGAAGGAAGGAAAAAGAAAAACCACATTGCATTCTACTCTTCTTAAACTCTGCCATCTTTTATCACCATCGTCTAACAAAATTAGTGTAGCCCTCAGCATTGCAGCTTTCAGTGACTGAACATTAGGTTACAGGAGATATTCACAATTGCATGGCCCACTGTTCATACAAATCATCCTGCACTTCATGTTACAGAAGGCTTGAACCATGAAGAATGCAGCAGCAATTTAGACCACAAAAAAAGGAGTGAAAGAAGGGGGGGAGGGAGGTCAAGGTCATATCGCATTATACATGGAGTCTCACACACTTCTCATAGCCTGACAGTGCTGAGGGAAAAGCACAATACACAGAAAAGGAAATCTAAGGAGGAAACACTCAGATGCCATTTTCAAATTGAATCCTCTAAACATGTTGACTGACACAAGCAGTGATTAAATTACTATTTCATATGATATCACAGTGAAATGTGGTATACTCTACTACAGGAAAGCTGTCTCAGTAGCAGGCAGGAAATGCTATCAAGATTGTGGACCCAAGTGTAAAATTAAAACATTGTATTTCTTTTAAGCCTGGATGAACCTTTTTGGATCAAATAAGAGCTCATACTGCTGCTCGACAATTTACTAAGACAAGTTGTATGCTCATCTGTGCTTCCTAAATGGAGGCAGAAGAAAAATAGTACCAAAGAAGCAGAAGCTTCCTGCATTTCTCTCACAGCCTGCACTGCAAAGTCCTGGGAACCTGTCAAGTAGGGAGCTCTTGGCAGTACTTCTAACCCAGAGGTTTTCAACCTTTTTTAACAAGTATACCCCTTCTGTCTCAAAGTTTCAGTTCATGTACCCCTTTATAATTTTTTTCTCGTTTTTAAGGGGGGAGACAGACCAAGGCCTGAGAATTCAGTGTTAAAAACATTCTGACCTGTTTTTTTAATTTTTTAAAAAAATTTTAATTCTTTGCAGCAAAAGAATGTCTCTATTATTTTTCTGTAGTCAAAGAAGGAGTGAAAACTAAGTGCTGGCCTTTTCTGAGTCTAACAAGGTTGAGAATCACTGTTCTATTTTACAGTGTTTAGAGGAGTCCAATGAAGTATGGATGAAACTTTTGCAACCCAAGCTTCAGGCTTTCCTAAGTTCCTCTGCCATCACTAAACAAACAGATGTATGGAGCTCTTTCTAAGACTTTTGACAATAGAACTGGACAAAAAATTTGAGGGAAATAAATTACCTAAGGAGTGGAGTTTCAGCTCAGGTCAAACTACACACTAGTATCTGTCAAATTCATTAAAACTGTGTGTGTCTACACATGGTATTAAATACAAAGTAATAAATTCTGGCACTTATTTCACCCATGTTTATTGGTCCTGCCCACGCCATTTGAAGGTGTGCTTGAGACCACAGCATGCTGATCCAGGCTGGAGCAGCCTCGGCTGGCAGGGGATCCAGGGGTGTCAGCCTGCCAGCCCAGGGCTGCTCCAACCCAGCTCAATATGCTGCAGAGGGGCTGGGGCTGGTCCATGAGGGTGCTCCAGTGTGGGGTTAGCCAGCAGGCAGCCTCACTGAAGCACCCTCATGCCCCAGCCAGCTGCATCAGCTTCTACATGTGTGGTGCTGCAAAGTAATAAAGGACTTTGTGCAGGATAGTACTTGCATTTACCCATATTTACTTATATTACTCATGTAGATGTGAGATGTTTACTGCAGAGCTGATTAGTCATCCCCGTAAATGTCTTGTGTAGATGCATCCACCATTTCAAACAATGAAAGGTCAAAATAAAAACATAGTAACAACAGGGAGAGACAAAATTTAAACTTTTTTTTTTCAATTTTTAAAATCAAAACAAAAACTAAGCAGTAGGTACAGACATATTTTGAAAATAATACCAAGCTTTTTTTATTCTTCTATTCACACTATTCTCATCTTCTGATTATGGAGGAGTTTATGATAATCATTCCTGATTTAAAAAAAGAAGCCCGTCCACTTAACCATCACAATTCTTGTAGCTTAGCTTTGAGAAATGCATACACTCAATGCCATTCAACTTGAGGCATCAAAGTGTTTGATTAAACATTCAAACTATTATAACTCAATGAAACACACTGAAAGATATCCTCTACCTAAGAACACAGAAAAGCATCCTCTGAAAAGCCACTTACCTACAAGAATCCCAAACTGCTTTAGCACAGCTTTTTTACGATATGGGAAAAATCCGGTGAGCTTTATGGGTGTAAATTAGAAATCAAATTTACACATGAAAAATGCCCCCATTCTATCCACATGCCTGCATTTCCCTAATACAAGCTGATCTCAAGTTCTGCCTATATTCAATATGTTCTGTATTAGAACCGCCTCTTGTCCTGAGATATTTCAGTATTGACAGACCCCACTAAAATGGAGTATATTCATATAGAGGGAATGAGTCAACAGAAGAATTTACAGACTTTCTCTTATTCTTCCCCTGATTATGCTCTGAAGAGATTGCTTCACCAGCAATTGCCCCTTCTCTGGGCAGATACTTATGCACTCACAAAGAAGTTGCCATGGGATACAGCAGTCTTCTTTATTACTTGTGTACAGCTGAAGTGTTGGCAGAGAGATCTAGAAAGAGAAGAAATCTACCTCTTCCTAGATGTACAACACTCCAGATTTTTTTTTTTAAGCAAATGTTTATTTAAGAACACCTTTCAAAATTATGGTAATTGAACCTCTAAATATGGTTTTAAAAAACAGCTAATGCAGTGTGGTACAGCACCATATTTTTAGAAAAAGTATCTTGCTTCATTATAGACATGATTGTTTTCTTAAGTCTTCATTTAGAGGTCATATATTTATGTTTCTATAAAAATATTCATGATGGATGGATACATAAAAACGGAGTGAAAGAGAAGGCATGTGTTATACAGGGAAGGCTATGTCTGTATAGACTTTAGAAGGGATAGCAGGAAAGAAAGGGTATAAATTCCCCACCTATTTTTAAGCTGCCATATTCTGAATTGGCAATGTTTACCTCTTTCATTTTTCTCTCATTATTTCTGATGCAATTCTAACTATAAAATGAATTTGTCAACATCTAAAATTCAGTTATCCAGAATTAGTGGCAGTAGCTGGTAGATATTGTGAAATTATCTGGAATAACCTAATTAAGGTCTGAGGCAGAACTGGATTGATGTGGTGTCAGACTTAATGGATCAGGCTAACCTGAATCATTCAAACTTCTGTACCAGATCCCCTACTGACTCAAGTTAGATCAATGTCACCCAGCACTGCAGGTGCCTTTGCAGCCCCACACTACCCCACCTCACAAGGGAGACACACTAGCAGTTGGCCCATGCTCGGCTGCTCTGGCCAAGCGCCCAGCTGGCCCTGCCCCTGAGCCCTCATAGAGCCAAGTCGTCACAGTGGTTGACACTGGTGGGAGCGCAGGGGGGAAGAGGGAGATGAGGGGTACTTAACTGAGCCCAGCAGCCAGGTCCTGCTCCTTGGGGCTGCACCAGCTTGTGGAGGCATGGAGG
>NW_005843029.1:0-30698 GCF_000455745.1 Alligator sinensis
TATATATATATATATATATATATACATACATACATACATACATACATACATACATACATACATACACACACACACTATTCACATCTACTAAGCAACAAAAAATATCTGAATAGTTATTGTAGAAAATATTTTGCTACTTTTAGTCTTATGCTTAGTTTGTTTATATAATCATGACCTATTTTAGATATTATAGATGGAAATCAAACTATGCCAGACTCAGAAGTAGCATCTTTGGAGGAATACATTCCTACTCGACTCACAAGCTTTACTATACTTAAATGTACCATTACAGTCCCAATGGCTGAATTCAATTTACTGGACCACTTGCTGCCTATAATCATGGGTCAAAAGGTATGATGATATTTATTGTTAAGTTCATACATATTTTTTCAGTGTTTCATGCAAAAAAATTAAAGTATATTAAGGTTGAAAGTTCAAGCACTCATTTTTTGTGATTACAGGACTAGCTACATATCTCTTCTTATGTCATTGCCTAAGTGACATAAGATTTTTAAAACAACAAACATTTTACAAAAATGTCTCTTTGTTCTAGGTGTACCTATAGCATACCTTTACTAAAAGGCACTTCATGGTAGCCTAAGCAAGTCTATCATCAATATCAGCAGGTCTGTCATCTTCATATCATCCCACAGGTCCTTTATCTGGAATCATTGAACAGTTCTTGAACAGTCAGATTGTAGGGATAGTAGGTTTTTTGTTTTTTTAGACTCACAGGGTGCTTCCACACATGCAGACACTTACACTTGCAGTAGTTCAAATAGCAATATCACAAATTTGTGCCAGAGATTTGTTCCTCAGCACACGTGCCTGAACGTACACTTTGGTGAGGGGCAAATTGTGCCTCTTGGGTCAAACTGACCCTGCCCAGCTCCTCCCAGATCTTCTGCCAGGGGAAGCTAGAGATAAACCAGCACCTGTGCTGACCCCAGCAATATAAAAAGCTGGCCCTTCCCCCTTTGCTTACCAGGGTGTGGGATGCTGAGTAGCACTGATGCTCTGCCCTTGCCCCTCACTCCCAGCCCACCACCCCCTCACTGGCTCTCACTCCTGACCCACAGCTTCTGCTTGCCCCTACTATCTCACTCCTGGCAGCATCTCCATCGCAGCACTAGGGCATGAGGACATTGAGTAGTTGAATTCTCTGATTGTACCCTGCCTCTGTTTGTCTTCAAAAATATAAAAATCAGAGGGAAGGATTTTTCTAAGTACTTGAAGAAGTTTGTAAATTTATAATCCTTTTCATCTTCTGACAACTTTATCGTTAAATTCATAGTACAGCCTGTCTTTATAGATTGAAGCATATGAAAATTTTTGTTAAAATCTCAGAAAAAAAAATCCACACACACATACTCCCCCATCGTGCATTCGTACTTTCAACTGGGTGTTTTAGTTGAACTAATGGCTTACTTCTGGCTTAGTCACTTATATAGCCATTTCAGGTTCAAGCAGGTAATACCTTTATACTAGACTATCATGGATTCTTTATAACCAGTTAATCTTTGAAACTGGATGTCAGTGTTATAAACAGCAGCGGCTTGTCATTTAAGGGTGCTTGCAGAGGTAAAAAAACCAAAACGGCATGCCTTACTTCAACCCAGCTCACCCAACGTCTGTAAAGATCGGATGCTTTAGTGGGGCTTTTTGGCACTTGTACTTAATGACTAATTGTGAATCATTTTTAGCTAAGAGTGCCAAAAAACCCCGCTGATATTTGCTGACACTGCAGACCTAGGTTGAAGTAACATGCTGCTTCTTCTGGTAAAGCACTTTTTTTGTTTTGGGGTTTTTTTGAATGACTGCTAGCAGCCTAAATTCTTATGCTAGAGCTGAGGTACCTGGAGGAGGACATTTCTTCCAGGATGTACCTGCATCTTTTCTGATTTAAAGATGGTTGGATAGTGATTTGCTATTAGTTGAATGCTACTACTAGTTATTTCATAGATGTCATAGACGTTAGGGCTGGAAGGGACCTTGAAGATCATCAAGTCCAGCCCCCTGCGCCAGGGGCAGGAAGTCAGGTAGGGTCAAAGGATCCCAGCAAGATAATCATCCAAACATTTCTTGAATGAGTCCAGAGTAGGTGCCTGCACCACTTCTGGAGGGAGTCTATTCCAGGTCTTGGGGGCTTAGTAAAGAAATTTATTCTTACGTCCAGCCTGAATCGGTCTCCGAGGAGTTTATGACCGTTGGTCCTTGTTTTTCCTTGGGGCGCTCTGGGGAACAGGCGTTCTCCCAGATCCTGATACAAACCCCTTATGTACTTACAGGCAGCCACCAGGTCCCCCCTGAGCCTGCGCTTTTCCAAACTGAAAAGTCCCATGGCTCTCAGCCTCTCTTGATAAGGCCTATTCTCTTGCCCTCTGATCATGCACGTGGCTCTCCCCTGGACTCTCTCAAGCTTCTCGACATCTTTCTTGAATTGTGGAGCCCAGAATTGGATGCAGTACTCCAGCTGCAGCCTCACCAAGGCCGAGTGCAGCAGGAGGATGACATCCTGAGATTCGAGCCAGAATTTTGTTTGCTTTACCAGCTGCAACATTGCATTGGTGGCTCATGTTGTGGTCAGTCATGACCCCCAAGTCTCTTTCAGCCCTGGTGCTAACAAGCGTAGCACTGCTGAGCCTATAAGTATGCTGCGTTTTTTTTCCCCCCCCCTGAGGTAGAGTACCTTACATTTATTGGTATTGAATGTCATCAGGTTTGTATCTGTCCACTTACTAAGTTTATCCAAGTCAGCCTGGATCACTAGCCTGTCCTCAGGTGTGGATGCTAGTGTCACTGGCGAACTTAGCCAGTGTGCTTCTGATACTAATTTCCACATTGTTGATAAAGATGTTAAAGAGAAACAGTCCAAGGACAAAGCCTTGGGGGATGCCACTGGTCATGGAGTGCCATAATGATTTGCTACCATCGACCACTACTCTCTGGGTCTGACCGCGGAGCCAATTTCCCAGCCATTGGACTGTGGTGTAGCTGATGACTGTGGTGTAGCCAATTTTTCCATGAGGAGGTCATGGGACATCTGATCAAAGGCTTCCTTAAAGTCCAGATATATGATGTCACTCTCTTCTCCCTTGTCCATGTGATATGTCACCTGGTCATAGAAGGAGATGAGATTGGTCAGGCAAGACCTACCTGCAACAAACCTGTGCTGGCTAACCCTCAGGATGTTGCCCTCAGCCAGCTTATCCAGAAGGGTCTCCTTGATAATTTTCTCCAGAATCTTACCGGGGATTGAGGTCAAGATGATTGGCCTGTAATTCCCGGGATCTACTTTCCTCCCTTTCTTGAAGATGGGTACCACATTGGCCTTCTTCCAGTCTTCAGGTACTTCACCTGAGCACCATGAGTTTTTGAATATTTTTGCCATTGGTTGGGCTATGACACCTGCCAGCTCCTTGAGTACTCTAGGGTGTAATCTGTCAGGACCAGCTGACTTGAAGGTGTTCAGCCTCTCAAGGTGATCCTTTACTAGATCAACACCAGTGCTAGATATATTTAGTAAACTTTATTTTCTTGATGCTTTTGTGACCTGGTTATTTGGTATTTACCATTGTCTTCTGTAGTAAATCTATTACTGAGTGTGGCAGTGCTCTTTTGGGTGCCTGCCACTTTAAGTGCACAGTCAGGCAGCTAGCAGGTGCCTGATGGTGGCAGCCATTATGAGAACCAGGTATATAAAGGCTGCAGTTTGCTGTTGCCAGCCCAGGCAGAAACATCGCCGGGCGGAGCTGCAGCAAGAACACTAGGAGGGAAGGGCAAGATCTTATGGGGATGGCTAGGATGCTCTTGGTCCTGGGCATGACCTAAAACTGCACCCAGCTGGGGATGGGTGGCCTGTTGGGGCTCCTGGTGGTGCAAGAGCCCCAGGAAATGCCAGGCCAGTTACCACCCTGGTGAAAGGCGGGTCGGGGCGCCTTAACCCGTAGCCCCCACAATTTGATGGGTACGAGGGCCAGGCATGGCTACGGCCACCTCAGCCCTAGAGGGTAGAAGTCCCCAGGAGAGGAGTGGGGCCAGGCACAGCTGCAGCCAGCTGAGCCCGCAGGAGAGGAAGACTCCGGAGGCCCCTGGTCAGGGATAATTGTGAAGGCCCTGAGAGGGCAGGGATGTATGTGGCCCCACACAGAGTAGTATTGATCAGGAGTAGGCCTGAAGGTCTGTGTGTGAAGGGGGCTGAGTAGGGCTGAACAGGGTGTAGGCGTGAAGGGCAGTCCCAGGGGCGCATTGAGTAGGGCTGAATGGGGAGTAAGCCTGAAGGGTAGCACAAGGGCCAGCCCTGTGAGTAGTTGAGTGTGAAGATGATGAAAAGACCCCAGGGTAGGCATAGTAGGAACCCCATGTGTGGGGATTAGGCCAAGGTATGTTTTCAGACACCTGAGGCCGTAGTTGGGTTTGAGGCTGAATAGTGGGGCTCAGCCAGGAAACTAGGAGTGAGTCCTGACCCCAGCAAGTCCTCTGCTGAGAGGAGGCCAAGTGTGGGTCAGAATTTACAGAAAGGGAGAGCACAATGACATGCTGCTCCAAGGAGGGTGCGAGAGTCCCTGTGAGACCCAGGAGCACCAGTTGTGGTGTGAGGGAACATCATTCATGTGTCATCTCATGAGGCTGGGGATGCAGTACAGGGGTGGTTGGAGCTGCATACATAGGTCCAGGAGAACAGGGCTACCAAAGAGCAGCCTCCTGCCTAATTAAGACACCAATTATTAAACAACAAGGCATGGCAGGCGAGAGAGGTGGGCGGTTTGCCTAGAAACAGGTGGGCGGGCCAACTTCTAATCAGCCGCGGTAAGGCCCCCTGTTACATGAGCCATCAAGAATGATACCCAGCTTGAAAAAACTTTGTAGACCCCCTCGTCCCCTCCCGCACCCTAAGTCAGCATGTATAATGAATATATCATGATGTGGTATAAAGTATGGTAAACTCGTACTGTGAATAATGTGCTCATTGTTGGTGATCCTGTCTCGTAGAGTGTCCAAATACACCGAAATAAAATGATTAAAAGGCACAGGAGAGATTTCATATGAGGATAAATGGGAAAAAAATTAAGAGGTCAGGTTCTTTCCTATCTTCAGCTTTTGCTGGGGCACAGCAGGGAGGGTGGGTTATGAGAGAGCAGGACATGACTTCTTGGTTCTCTGCTCCTGCATCTATTTTTGTGTGTGGACATTCTGCCTCTCTTCCAATGCAGTTTAATTCTAGAACTTTTGAGTATGGGGGTTGTTCCAGCTGGGCCAGCAAACTTTTTCATCCTGTTCACCATGTAGCAGCTGGGAATGTGGAATCATCACAGCCATTTGTCTGCCTTGCACCTTGCTTCTGTTGTGCAGAAGTGTGGAGAGGTATGTGAAGGAAACAGTTTCACTGGCCCTGAGCAGGCTGAGGACTCCCCTTCAAGACTATCCCTATGAGGTTTAACTTTTTCTTATGCCAGAGCTGAGGTGGCTAAGGTTTAACTTTTTGTTACAGAGAGGAATCGGGTAAGAAGGGAGACGCAATGGAATTAAAAAGAAAAAAACAATAAGGAGGAAATAATAAAGTTAGTTCGGTGCTAGCATTCAGAGAATAAGAGTTATGATAGTTTCATAGTTTCATAGTTTCAGGGTCGGAAGGGACCTAATAGATCTTCTAGCCCGCCCCCCCGCCAGGGCGGGAGAACAACCCAAAAACACAAACAAAACCACTCACCCTAAAAACAAAAACGGGACTCAAATGAGTCCAGCCAGGTAAGTATCCAGCCTCTTCTTAAAGATCCCCAGGGTAGGGGCCAGCACCACCTCCCTTGGAAGTTGGTTCCAGCTCCTAGCCACCCTAACTGTGAAGTAGTTTTTTCGGATGTCCAATCTGTACCTCCTCTCCATCAACTTGTGCCCATTACTCCTTGTTATGCCAGCGGGGGCTAGGGGAAACAGCGTCTCCCCCAAACCCTTCTGGTTCCCCCTAGTGAGTTTATAGACGGTCACCAGGTCCCCCCTCAGCCTTCTCTTGTGGAGGCTGAATAGGTTCAAGTCCCGCAGTCTCTCACTGTAGGGTCTGCCCTGTTGTCCCCGGATCATGCGGGTGGCCCTCCTCTGGACCCTCTCCATGTTGTCCACATCCCTCCTGAAATGGGGCGCACAGAACTGGACACAATACTCCAGCTGCGGCCTGACCAGCGTCGCATAGAGGGGGAGGATCACCTCCCTGGCTCTACTCGAGATGCACCTGTGGATGCACGACAAGGTCCGGTTAGCCCTGCCAACCATGACCTCGCATTGTCGGCCCATGTTCATCTTGGAGTCAATAATGACACCAAGATCCCTTTCCGCCTCCGTGCTCTCAAGTAGGGAGCTCCCCATCGTATAAGTGTGCTGCTGGTTCCTACTACCCAAGTGCAGCACCCTGCACTTGTCCGTATTGAAACACATCCTGTTCCTGTTTGCCCACCCCTGTAACCTATCCAGATCCTTCTGCAATCTCTCTCTCCCTGCTAGCGTGCTCACCTCCCCCCAAATTTTGGTGTCATCAGCGAATTTAAACAGGTTGCTCTCCACCCCAACATCAAGATCGCTGATGAAGACATTGAACAGCGCAGGGCCCAGGACCGAGCCCTGAGGGACTCCACTACCCACCTCCCCCCAAGTCGAATATGATCCATCCACCACCACCCTCTGAGTGCGACCCTTCAGCCAATCTGCAATCCATCTGACCGTGTAGGCATCTATGCCACAGTCGCCTAGTTTACTAATTAGGATGGGGTGAGAGACGGTGTCAAAGGCCTTGCTGAAGTCCAGAAAGACTACATCCACCGCGACACCTGCATCCATGGCCTTTGTGACCTGATCATAAAAGGCAATCAGGTTGGTCTGACATGATCTCCCCCTAATAAATCCATGCTGATTGCCCCTGAGCATCATCTCGGATGCCGGCCCATCACAAATGTGCTCCTTGATGATCTTCTCAAAGAGCTTCCCCAGGATTGAGGTAAGACTGACGGGCCTATAATTGCCCGGGTCCTCCCTTTTCCCTTTTTTGAAGATGGGGACCACATTAGCTACCTTCCAATCGTCTGGCACCTGGCCCAAGCACCACGATCGCTCGTAGAGCCGTGCCAGGGGCCCTGCAATAACCCCAGCCAGCTCCCTCAGCACCCTGGGGTGGAGAGCATCCGGACCCGCTGACTTGAACGCGTCCAGCCCCTCCAGAAGCTCTCTAACCCGGTCCTCCCCAACCTGAGGTCTGAAGGCGATCCCCTCGCGTCCGGCTTCTATCACAGCAGGGAAGTCCCGGTCCCTGCACAAGAAAACGGAGGTGAAGAATTGGTTAAAGAGGTCCGCTTTATCCTCTGACGCAACCACCAGATTGCCCCGCATATCCTGCAGGGGCCCCACATTACCCGGCGCCTTCTTCATCCTCCCAATATATTTGAAAAAGGACTTTTTGTTATCCTTAATCCTGGACGCTAATCCGAGCTCTATCTCCGCCTTGGCCTTCCTAACAGCCCGCCTGCAGGCCCGAGCAGAGGAGGTATACTCCTCTTTGGAGATTACACCCCCCTTCCACCGGGCGTACGCCACCCTTTTGGCAAGCAGGCATTCCCGGACACCCTTGGTGAGCCAGGGGGGCTTTTGGACACTCCTGCCCGCCTTGCTTCTTGTCGGGATGGACACCCCTTGGGCCCCGAGTATCGTTTCCTTAAGGAACGACCACTCCTCTTGGACGCTGAGTTCCTCTGCCCTCAAGGACCCCAGTTCCTCTCCCACTAATCTCCTCATCTCACTGAAGTTGGCCCTCCTGAAGTCTAGGGCCACCACCTTGCTGCGGGCCCTTGACACTCTACGCTGGATGGTGAATTCCAGCACGCGATGATCACTATTGCCCAGGTGGTCAAGAACCTGGAGGCCTCTTACCAGGTCGTCGCCTGCGGCCAGGACCAGGTCCAGCAGAGCATCTCCTCTGGTGGGACTGTGCACCTCCTGAATCAAGTGGAGGTCCTGCAACTCGGCCAAGAACCTCCTGGAGCGGTCCGTCCCGGCTGACTGCTCCTCCCAGCAGATGTCCGGGTAATTAAAATCGCCCATGACAACTACATCCCTTGCTTTTAGTGTCTCCGCAAGCTGGCCTGAAAATTCCCTGTCCAGCTCCTCCTCCTGATTGGGGGGTCTGTAATAGACCCCCACCGTCAAATCCCTCTCGCCTTGCCCCCCCTGGATCTTGACCCAGAGCACTTCAGCTCGCCCTTCCCCTGACCCCATACTGCTGGCAGAGGATGTGTAGTGCTCCTTGACATAAAGTCCCACCCCCCCCCCTGATACCCACAGGCATGCCAGAATAAGGAACATGGCTTTAAGTGAAGAGGTAATGTACAGGAAGAAAAAGTAACTATAGTATACTACATACAAGTAACTTTTTATATGTGGTTACATGTAGTTACCTGAAAGTCTGACCAAACTTATAGAAGTGATGCCACCAAATTTAATATTCACTTGTGCAAATACCTACAATGCAAATATCCAAATGACAAAACCAGCATGCACATGCTGATTAGGTTCTCAGAGCATATACTTGAGTTTATACCATTCTAGGCCCTTGGTGCTACTCAGGGAGAGCTTTAATGATACCTGTAGCAGTGCTAAGCACACACGGTAACAGAGAAGAGGCATAAACTTAGCTTGCTAGGCATCTTTTCACTAATCACTAGTTTAGGTTGATTACAAGTCTGCGCGAGATACACAGTGAGTCAACAGCCACTATAGCTCCATTCTTATACTAGTTTTGGGTTACAGAAGGACTTTACCAAGTGTCAAAACCAGCAGCATAGGGACCTAGCCAGGTGCCCGGTACACAGGGGCAGCAGTGACTTCCAGTTGCTGCTGCAGTTTACAATTGCAATCACATAGCTGTCAACAACCACTTTTTTTGCTTGTCCTTCCCCTGTCCCACCCATCCCACCCCAAGTCAGCGCCCAGGCTGGTTGCCATGTTTGCTCTGCCCGACTTATGCCACTGCCCAAAACCACAGTCTTGCTGATCGATTACACTGATGCTGTGAAGGTGCAGAAAACTGCCCTTTGGAGGCTGGTACCAACCCATCTTGACCTCATCAAGAAAGATGTCCTGAGTGTCCTCAGTCTGTTCTTATCCTTATGGGATGGTGTCCAATACTGCTTAATTCAGTAGTTCAGCTCTTTTCTGAACTTAGGGGACTTTCAGACACTAAGCCCTTCCTACCATCTTAAGTAAGCCTAAGCCTCTAGCTCAGCTAACACATGGGTCTAGCCAAGCTTTGCTTAGTACAACTCCCAGTCCCAGGGACATACTGGAGTTCACTTGTCTCCGCCCACCCCTTTTCTTGCCACTAATCCAAAGAAACAGAGGTGTCTCAGGGCTCCTCCAACTTGTACTGAATGCTACCAGTCCTCAAAGAAATCTGCTAACAGTAGAGAGCTGAAATACAGGAATGCTCTGGATGTACCCACTGCTCCTTCAGTCAACCCCTGTAAGGGGGCCATGTTGGGGCCTGGAGTGCAGCCCATTATGACTTACCTGCCAGATTCTATTGATTTGGAAGAAATAAAGGAAAATATTCTTAAAGTCTTGTAAATGCGAATCTGTTTCCATTTAGACTGCATTCTTCTGAAAGAAATCTGTACCTCCCCCACTTCCCTATAAGTAATGACAGAGAAAAAAGGAAACATTAATCAAACAGATTGAAATGACCTGGATAAGGGCCTCACCGGAAGGATCTAAAATGCTTCTGTGGTCACAAGAACAATTTTCATTCCATGTTTCTGGACTGCATAACATATTACTGAAATCACTAGACATTGGGAATGTAAGATCTCTTAATGGAAATATTATAGACTTGCAATTTGCTTAGGGCAGCAGTTTCTTTTAAAAAAACAACCTCTTACTAGTCTAAGAAAATCAAAAACTTATGTTTGGTCTTTATATAAAAAGTTCAGCCATTAACAGAGAGAATCCAGTAAACTGCATGCAGTGTAACAGTAGTAATCTGAGGTTAGTCCTACTTTTTAATATGGTTAGAAGTAAGCACATACCGGCCTGGTCCTGAGGAGATACCATAACAGACTTTCCAGCACAAATATTCACTTGCAGTTTGAAGCACTTTGAGCAATGTCGTAAATATGAAGCAGGTGCTAAAACTGGCTTAATTTTCAACTTGGATCCACCCACAGGTTTGGATTCTGCCCTTTTTTCCTCTTGTGCGACCCCACAGATATCCATGGGATTTCACAAGGTCCAGAACAATACAGAATTTGGCCTCGTGGAGTGTCTTTTGTTTTTGAGACCATTAGACATAGTTTGGCTGGGCTGTTGTGTTCCTCTTCTAACCCACTCACTGCTAATAGAGGCAGCAGCAGAGTGTTTCTTCCTCTACTCTTTCTTCCTTTACTTCCTTTACTCTAGACCACACCATAGATTTTAAAGCAGAAGGCTGAGGCCATGCCTATTTTTGATGCTAGGATGTAGGAGTGTATAGCACACCTTTTGTATCTTTCGACTTCTTTGGCACATATTGAAGTTAATCAACTGCAAGGCACCATTGGCTTCCGTGGAAGTTAAGTCAGTCCCCAAGCATATATTTTAAGCACTTCAGCTGCTGCCGCCTCCGCCGAGGTAAGCAGGTACACGTGCGGGTGGCACACGTGCACCCTGCTCCCCTCGCTCCTGCTCCCCAACTTAGTTGAAGGTCGTTGAATGGTTTCAGTTAAAATGCCCATTTTCTATAACTTTCTGCAACTTTCACTTTTCAGGCTGAAGTTTTCTGTTGGGATGTACTCAATTTTTCAAGTCTGAGAAAAGTTTCAATCATTTTTAACAGAATATAGGCAATTCTATTGTTTTTAATTAGCTGATTTGCTGAAATATCCAAACGTTGAAATTAGGCCTGACAGTAGCCTTCAGTGAGGAATAGAGAAGACTTAACTGAAGTGGAAATTGGTTTTAATTACCCTGACTTACAAGTTTGAAAACTATTATTTTTTTTCTTGAGTCCATAAAGTATACATTCAAGGAAGCATTTGTCATGCATGTTATACAATGGCTGTGTTTACCTTTGTAACAACTTGGCTAGTGAAACAGGGTAAGGACTGAGGCAAAGGCTCCAATAGAGGAACTGCACAGACTGTTTGTAATATAAGGGCTTTGGCCAACCTTAAAAGATGACTGTACATTGTTATCAAGACTTCAACTAACCCTGAAGCACTTAATAGTCCTCTTGTACACTTCAACAAATCCACCATGTGCCTAACTCCAGCAGAAATGGCACGTGTGACCTTACTTTTTGGTATTTGTGACTTGTCAGCATGTCAGTGTTTAACCTTAACATTTTTAATAAAACACTTTTTAATAAAATTATATATAATATTGGAGATGGAAATTAGACTGCCCAAGCTTTCAGCCTAGCAGCTGGGAACTTACGAGCATGGAACGTGGTCCTACTGGCCTCTCTAAAACCTAGCAAACTTCGAGCAGGCACAGATTAGAAATTATTTAGTACAGGCCATTAGCAGTATCGCAGAAAGAGATGTTCTTGCTGGCTAAGCCAGCCTCTGGCTTATATGCAAGGCAAAAGAGAAAAGCATTGGTAAAGGTTTAATTTTCAGGTTTTATTTATGGTATAACGGTAGCCACTGAGATGTTGACATTCTTGATTCCTTCTTTTTGTCTAGGCAGGGCATTTTTATTAATTTTAAGGTCGTGGAGGTCAAAAGACATGAGAGTACATTGTTACAGCTCAGAAGAGCTGGTGGCAGCCATGACAGTGAATCTTGATTCCATTTCTGCAACCCTGATTTTTAAGCTATAGCAAGCTTGTAAGACAAGTTAGTCAAGGTGCCAAGTGGTAGCCAGGAAGGACAGGGGCAGCCTCTTCCTTTAAAATTAAACACAAAAGCACATAACTAATTAATCTGTTTACGAGTATTTTCCTGTCTTTCTGTGCCCCATGATACATCCCTATAACAGTTTTGTGACATCACAGAAGACCCTAAGAATTTTTAAATCACAGTTGTCAGTTTAAGTACATCCAGCTTACGCTGGTTTGCCTCCTACTTCTACTTGCTGTATACATAATCATACTGTAATATGTTTACAGAACAAAATTGTCTTTGTTACTTTTTACCCATTTTAGCCATTCAGTGTGCAGGCCTTCAGTGCAGATCCTTTCACCACGTTTCCATTGATGTTTCCCTTGGTGTACCGACAACCATGCCTTGTTAATTTCTGCAGCTAGTTTAAGGAAAATTACATGACTTTCTCTGCTACAATCTGCAATCCTACAGCCATTGTGATCTTTGGGGCCTTTGGCATCTGGAGTAAATTTAAAACATCATCATATTCGGTGCAGAACAAGGGGGATGAGGCAGGGAGGGAGACAAAGTTGAATTAATTTTAACCTTTAAAATATTCTTTCCCATTTTGAGTTGCATTATGTACTCCCAGTCATTAAATTCTGAAAATTATATAGCTCATTCCCCACCCCCTTTTTATTGTGATTTAATAAAAAGTGCAATATAGTAGATGAAAAATAAGGTTTAGTGTGTAAAGTTTCAAAATTCTTGGAAAGATATTCTGTTACAGTCAAGATGCACGGTACATTTACGAACACATAAGATGACATACAGGATAAGAAAGAGATCAGCATGAGTTTGGTGTGGACATTTTTCTCCCTGGTAGTAAAGAAATGAGTTAATAACCTTTTATAGACTAGCACATCACCTCTGTATACTTGTACATGAATCTGCTAAGTAGAGATGTCATGTTTTAGAAATATTTCAGGGTCTTTAAAACCTTTGCAAATAGGAATATGAGGCCATATTGTATGCACCATCACAAGCAACCCTAAAATGTTGAAATTTGCCTTTAATATGTGTGTGTTTTACTTTTTAGAATTCAAGTGGTTTGTTAAACATTACAAGCTTCCAGCCTGTACGGCCTTTGCCTTCTATTAGAATTTTGGTGGACAAAATTAACTTGGAACATTCTGTGCCAATGTATGCTGAACAACTTGTGCAAACAGTCAGCAGCCTTAGCCAACCTTCTGATAACCTGCTTCATTACTGTAATGCACACTGCTACCTTAAGGTAAAAGAAAATAAAAAACATCATTGAGTATGTTGAAAACAACCTACACCCTTGAAAATAATTTAGCATGAATATAAACAACCTTAAATGTTGAGTTATTTTCTAGAGCATGTCCAGTTTTGCCAGAAGGATATGCAACAAGTCTCAAGGTCTTGGTTCTATGCTCCTTATTTAGCCAAGATGTCCTATGACTTCAGTGAGAATTTCAGTGAGTAAGCAGTGCAGGTTAAGCTTGAATGGGCTGATTACTTGCTTGTAAGATTCTCTTCAAATTATTTCAGAGAAAACCAGTGAAGAAAAATAATTTAAAATGATATACATGGTAATGACATATCTTTATAAATTCTGTTGGATACTGTGAAGGAAAGTAGTTATGTTGGATGCTTGCAGAAGTGGGGGAAAAACCAAAACAACGCTTTACTTAAAGCGCTGCACGCTCCTGTACTGAACCCTGTGCATTGCCAAAAGAGCACATTAGTTTACCCTGGCTTTCCCAGCATCTGTAGAGATCAGGTGCGTTAGTGGGGCTTTTCTGATGTTTTTATCTAATAGCTGATTGAATCGGCTTTAGCTAAAAATGCCAAAAAGCCCCACCGAATCGCCCAATTTCTACAGATGCCGTGGAGCTGGGTTGAAGTAACATGCTGCTTCTTTCAGTAAAACATGTTTTGGAGTGGGGGGAGGTTCCCCCCCACGTCTGTCACTGCCCATTGTGTCAATGTTCACAAAAAGCAAAAGCCCATTCTTGAATACAGTGAGCCACATCTTTGCATAGTTCAGTTCTTCTGAGTATTGGAGGGGATCTTAAAATATTTAATTTTAATATCCTTTACTGAGGAGGAAGCCTTTTTGCTAGGTTTAGAGAGTTTAAAAATCACAGCAATTGTTTGGCAAAAGGAGCATAGCTTCAGCCATAGTATCGCATTCTGGCCTGCTAGACCAAGTGCTGTGGTTAGAACAGCTTGAGGGGCTTTGGGTGCTGTTATAATTATATTTGTATCCACCCCAACTAATGTCACTACTAACAATAGTAAGTGTAAATATCTCCTTTGAAAGAAAACACAGTGGACCTCCTTCACATCTCCACTGTACTTGTCTATCCACACCATAACAGCTGTCTAAGCAACAAGATTCTTAAACTGTCCCTATAAAATAGTAACACGGTGTTCCATCATTACATGGCAAACTTCCACTTTCCTAGGAAGGTGCAGCTCCTAGTACATTAAAAATGATTGGGTCAGAAATATCACATCTTGTCCTCCTAATTTTTTTTTTTATATTTTCATTAGGGCTTTCCTCCCCAAGGGTTTTATACATAATTATTAAAAAACAAAACAAAACCATGGCTTTTTCATTTGTGGTTGAATTTTCTGAGTGCAGAATTGAGCCAGTTATTTTATCTGCTATATAAATATGTGAATTGTGCTCTGACATGCAGACGGCAGAATAGGTTAAAAATATTAAACTCCTTAAGAGTTAGTTTTCACATGGTCAGGGAGAAATGTTACTGAACAAGGGTAATATATCTTTAAGAATATAATTCAAATTTAGCCTCATTTTATAAAAAATAAAAAAAAGAAAAGCTGCTCTTATGTAATCCCACAGTATAAAAAAAAAAAATGGACTAACTACTAAACAATGGATTGGTGGGTTTTACATGGCTTCATATAAACGATAAAATGTAATATGCGATTGTAAGTAAGCATTTGGCATGTTGCATAAATACTAACAGGAAACATGAACATATTTTTATTTGTTTTTAAGCAGCTACAGTTATTTCTTTTTAAGATGACAAACAAGTTTTTATGAGTGGATGGGAGATATTTTCAAGTTGTGAGGAAAGTATTCTGTAATTATAATTGATAGTTTTATATTTAATGATTATTACTTTAATATTATATTTTGTGGGGCTGGGAAAGTTCAGAGAGTTTAGGTAATGGAAAGTAGAAGTGTTAAATCTAATCTGTGTTTGTTGAATCTTTTATCAGTATATAGTTTGACCTTTTGTGCATGTTTCAGATATTTGGCTTTCAGGCAGGACTAACCTCTTTGGATATCAGAGGATCATACTGCTCACCTGCTCCAGTTATCCCCTCTTTTAGTACTGCTTTTTATGGCAAGCTACTTAAATATCCCAGATCCTGGTGAGTATTACATTTTACAGAATTAATAATATAATCTATAACTATTTGTTTTATATAGTTTTGGGTATTTGACCAGTCAAATAAAGTTTGGTCAATTGACCAGTCAAATATCAGTCAAAAATTGTAGAAAATTGCCAATAGGTCCAAATAATACACAGAAAAAGCACAAATTTTCCATTAAGAAATGTCAAAAAATAAAAATCATATTTCTGTCAAGAAAACTACAAAAAATGTAGGGTTTTTTGTTGTTTCGGGGTTTTTTAAAATACAATTGCTATAAACTTTGAGCGGTCAAAAATATGCAGTCAATTGACTGGTCAAGTGACCATATTTGAACGGTCAGTTGACTGGCTACCAACCCTAGTTTTATACTTACTGAGAGGTTAAATTAAATGGATTTTTAAGGATAGTATCATTTATTTCTAGGGCTTTTTGTCTCTTGCACCATATCTTATTTGAAATCTGTTGTCTGCAAAGAACGACTTTGTAAGGACACAGCTGTTAATCAGCAAGCCCTTTGGTAGTTCCTTCTTTCGTTGAGTAAACCCAGTGACAGACTACAAAATACTGTAGCAAATGTTTTGCTTTTTCAATCATAGGGAATCTCACAAAACAATTCCCATTCCTTCTTGAATGCATACCAAAGATAATGTTATCTATTGATATTTTGATTAATGCATCTTAATTGAATAGCTCTGCTCTCACCTTTCAAATCAACCAAATCAAAAGTCTGATGCAAAGCAGCAGTAACAGCCTGAATCACACTATATTTATCTGTCATATTACAATTGAAACCATATTAATGTGACAATCAGATGTGTAATATATTTGTAGTGATTGCTTTACAGTATTGAAGGTTTAAAATGCAAATATTTTCACACTGAAGAATTTTTTGTGGTTTTTACAATTATTACAAAATGCAAATACTTCATAAACTATTCCCTTTTCTTTTGTTCTTTAACACAATCTAGCTCTTCTGTTAAAATTTCACTCTAAACTAGGTTTTGTATTATATGACATACTGTATCACCTTTATTTTTGGGGTTTTTTTAATATTGTATTAAAATATGTCTTTTTGTCTAGAAAAGTATAATATATAAGGATTTTTCCTTCTGGTTTAAAACTGAGCTGGATCTAATAATACATAATTTGAACGCAAGTTATCTTCAGGAATGTTATTAATATGGGATAAGCTGGTCAGCAAGACAAGTCAGCATTTTAAAAACATTGGCCTCGTATTTAATAAAAGTGTCTTTCTAACCAATTTGTGAATAAAAAACAGGACACAGTAACGTGGCCTATGGATCATAAATGTAAACAAATTGATCCTGTCATAGTTTAGCTGTGCTACATTATAAAATAGTAACCTGTCTAATTTTGGTAGCAGCACGGTTGTGTTAATGAATACGCATTTCTAAGACAATCACCGCACCACCAGGTGGTGATAGATTAATTTTCATGGTCATATTTTTCAAAAACACTTTACAAAAATAGAAGACCATTTAAGTGAAACAGTTTTGGCTTTCCCTTTTGTTTAAGAAAAAATTCCTTTTCTGTGGCAATTTAAAATTGATTTAAATTATTAACATTGGTAAAGACAAATACTTCAGTAATTTGATAAGATTAAAGAAAAAAAATCCAAATTCTTTTCACTAAATTATATGTTGCTTTTACTTGTTAAGTTGTTTACAAACTTGAAAAATAAATTTGATGTTTTAAACATAATTATACATTTTGATTGTACAATATTTTGGGGAAAAAGTATATAATCTGAGCAACAAGGATTTTACTCTTTTTGATTATTTTAAAGATGAATCATTGCTGAAAACAGTTCAGTAGGCAAGATTTAGTATTTCTAAATGTCATAAGTATTCAATCTTGTCACATTTTTCTCTCTTGTATTTATGTACTCTGGGTTATTTTTTGTTGTTACATGATAAATTGCCTAGCTAACATATATAACTCAATATACCAATAATAAAAAATAAAAATCAGTGATTTTTAGAGAGAAATGCAGCTGCCTAAAAATGGGAAATCAACTATCAACATTTTGTGAACAGGTTTTATAATCTGAAAAACTTCTGTAGTTTGATACATTTTCAGTTACTTTAATAGTAATTTGTCATTTCTTTTTAAGGTGTGATGCTTTTTTGTATTTATACGCACATACATACATACATACATACATACATACATACATATAAAAATTAATTTCATAATTTTAAGATGATAAAGTTAATTTATGCAAACAGTTTATCTAAACCAAGCAAAACCAATTTGAGGGTAATAAAGTAGAAAAAATAAATGAGTACAACAGCAGCTTGCTTAAATGAAGTGTAGCTTGAAGTGAATAAAACTCCAGATGAAATGCATCAAATAGCACTTGAACTAAATCGAAATCAGCATGAGGATTGAGAGCTTCATTGAAGTCATGCAGTGAGTGTGAATTAGTCTGGTAGAATAACCTGGTAATGTCATTAAACTTCAACTCTTTTTTTCCCCAAATTATACCACCTGCTTTATTTGGAATTTTAGATTTCACATTCCAGAGTTTCTTAAAGTACACACATCTGATGCTACATATGTTCTTCTGTTTCTTTGGAGAAAATATATACCACAGACCATAGCTTTTAAAAACAAAGACACTTTATGAACTGTTATGGAATCCCTCAGGTAGTATGTTTTGAGTTAGCAGTGAAAATTTCAACTTTATTTCTGACATAAATCAGCAGAATGGCTTTTATTTTTCTTGTTTCAAAATAATCACCCCAAACTGTACACTAACTATAGGGATGCATATAATGATATTTAAATGATATTCAGATTATAAACTGTATTGAATAAGCATTAGTAACATACTCTTATCGATTAAAGTAATTTCTCCTAAAGAAAGATTCTTACAATGAATATTAACCATTGAAAGAAGTGATATTTACTTGTGTTTACTAGTTTGGTATCTGTTGTTAATCATACCAATTAATACCAATACTAATACCAATACCAATAATCCACTGCCAAACACTTCCCCAGAATAGTTAGTTCAGTGTAAGACTTTGACTATACTTTAAATTAATTTATGTATTATTTAATTAAAATTACAAAATTTTACAGCATTTCTAGCCTGACAAAGAGAAAACCACTGTTACTTTTCATTCAGTTGTTTGTTGATATGTCAATATATTTTCTCTTGACATAAATGCATTTGGTGCAGTGCATTTGCAACTTGACTATGTTCATCTTTTTAGAGGCTGTTTGCCTGTATGTATGGAACCTCATTAACTGCTCAAATAACTTCATTATCATTATTGCAACTTTTCTTGAAAATCTTTTCCTTCAACTGAATGAGGAAACCAAACCTGGTGAATAGGCTGGATGGGATATAAGGCAAAGCCACATTTGGTAGCTGTTATCACTAGAACCTGCAATGTGAGGTGATCTATTGTCCTGGAAAAGCAGTACTTCTTGACACTGCTTTTTGTGGTGCTAGTTTTCAACAGCTTCTCACAAGCTCAGTAGTTCTCTAGCATAGTGTTTCCCACTAATAGTCTTGCCTGGTGAAAGGAAGGTTAGTTGTGATCACCTCTTACCAGTTCTAAACCACTTCTGCAATGGCCTTACCAAGTGATACTATCTTCTTGAATGTCTTGGGGTGAGGGAGAAGATTGTGTATGCTTCCAGTGGGAGTGATCTGCAGTTTGGTCTCAGGATCAAAAGAGGTGGACCCATATTACATCATGAGTCTCATTCCTGCTTCTGGATTGGTTGGATTTGCTTAATACCATTCCAGAATACTCATGGAAATGTTGTGTCATACATTCTTCTAATCAGTGCTTGACATTGTAAGTACCTATCTTGCTGGTATCTTTCTAATGCCCAATATTTCATTTAGGATTGTGTTTCTGATGTGACGTCCTTTCTTGGGGTTCTGGCCTTTGTTTTTTCCCTTGTTTAAATTCAGCTTCTCAATTCTTTTACTGCTATCAGGGACGTCTTCCCTGAGTATTGTCACCATGTCCTTATAGATTTCCTTTGGGATCATGTCCTTACTTCTCTTTTTTATTGAATCTTTGGTGACTAACTTTTATGCTTCCTTGTACAGATTTCACACAGATTGGAAAAAAATGGCTGCTCATAAAGAAACACATCAAGCTATCCATATATTTACTTACTGTGAAATCTGTTGGGTTCTAACATATCTTTAAATTGGTCAAGCAAGACTCTTAATGCCTCTTGCATACTTTTGGCAGTGAGATACAAAATATAGTGTTCTTATTGACATTTTGCAGCCTACTTCTATTTTGCTGCATACCACGTTGTATTAAACAGTTTTTGGACCTTTCAGCAAAACATTTAGACACAACTAAAGAAATTAGCAGATTGTGATTAAGAGGATATAATAAATAATAACAGTAGGTAATGCCAAACAAATGTTTAGAGAGATTAAATAACTTTTCCTTTCGCTACACTTTATTTTTCAGCATATGAGGTAAATGGGTGTAGAATAGTTAACACTGTATCATTATCAGAATAGTACTTTGTTTTTCTCAGATGAATCTTTTGAAATTCCTTTAGTACAGATTATAAAGATTAACGAGAACATTTTCTTGCACGCTCTCTCTGTCTCTCTTTTTTATTGTTTTTGTTATTCCAATATAGAGATGTTTCAATTATATATTTAATGAGCTAGATTTTGGTCCAGTTCATGTGTAATATAAGGCATTCCTTTCTTCTTTGAGTGTCCTTTGCACCTCCTGTTCTTGAGACATGCTAATTATACAGTCTAGATTAGTGGAATCTTCTTGAAGCAGTACCCGTAGGCGGGTCTGCACACCCACCTTAACATCTTTTCAGCTGTGAATATTTATGGAACAAGGTTATAAAAGGGAATGGGATAGATCAAGCATACCCCGGTTCTTCCCATTTGAGTTAGGAATTGGTACCTATCTTACTAGGTACACGGTCCTGTTCTTTTTGGGAACATTTCCCAGTTAATTGATTATATTTTACCTAAATATTGTTTGCATACTTAAGTTTTAGTAAGTGAATGTTGATTTTTTTTTTCCTGAGAAGATAATCCTGTGATATGGATCTTTGTGGTCACATGGTAGAATCAAAAAACTTTTAAAAAACCCTGATATTCTTGGAGAATGCCTCTCCCCTGGTTTTTCTTTCTCTCAGGCAGCTATTTATGGAGCTGACTCAACTGGGAGTAGATCATTTCCCTACATTGTTCCATATGCTGGTTGTTAGCTCTGAGGGCAAAAAGAGTGACAAATAGACTTCAAGGAAACTTGCTTCAAGAAGCTTTAGCAATAAAGCTTGGATCCAAGGTACAGAAATGTGTAACTGCTCAGAGGCCCACTTTTTTAGTGTAAGAACCTTAGATTAAGCATGGCATTCACTCATTCACAGGACATTTCTTAGATACGAATAATATCCAGTACCCTTATATCAACACAGAACATTTTCAGTGGTGATCGGTTACTTCTCAAGCAATTTAATTCTCTCAATGGATAAGAAAACATGCTACACACATCGTATGATACAGATAGAGCACAAAACTTTAATTATCTCATGCTTTGTCTGGAAGAGTCCTGTAAACTTCCAGCTGAACCTAAAAAGTATTCCCCATGTGAGAGCAAATTATAGTTTACCAGTGGACCCATGTGCTGTCAGGACACACAGCTCAGAGTTGGGCCAGTGTATCAGGTCCCTTCTCCCTGAAAAATTCCAACTTCAAGACAGAAAAGTCCCAGTCAGGAGCTTCAAAGTATTTTGGACAGATGTTAAAAAACAAGACTGTTTTCTGTCACCTCAGGAAATAAAAACCAACAAAGGGATCCAAAAATCCCATTTCCCAGATCCTGAATTAGGTTCTCTGCAGCTTAAAGTGAAAAAGGGTAGGCCTTCTATACAATTCTCCTTCTCCCTACTGTCATTTGAGA
This sequence comes from Alligator sinensis, assembly GCF_000455745.1. NCBI lineage: Eukaryota > Metazoa > Chordata > Crocodylia > Alligatoridae > Alligator > Alligator sinensis. Next base: position 21,200 of record NW_005843029.1, read on the forward strand.
GATTCTTATAATATGTAGATGTAAGGATTGCCAACTACGGGGACTCTGGGTCTCAAGTGGTAAAATAAGCATAGTCTTCCCAACAGAGCAATTAGCTTGGTGTAATTAAAGTGATATGAAAATCAGCTGTTTCTCAGCTGCTTTGTCTTCCGTCTAAGGAAGTGTCAGGTGGAGCCTTCTACACAAAAGTTCTTGCAGTGCTCTATCCAGGCTGTCCCCTCTTCCTCAATTATGTCTGGACATGTAAAGAATCCTGTTATGCCTATGAACCACTGCTGCACTACGGCCCCCTCTACATGTTATATTTATGCTGCGATTAATGTGTTAATCATGGTTTAAATTGGAAGGGTGTTATATACGTACTGGATTTAAAGCACTATAAAATCAGAAATGAGCCATAAAAATATTCTGTGTATAACATATAATATAGAGCATTTTTATGGATCATGTATATGGCGCCTTAAAATTAATATGTGACCAGCAGCCAAAAATCATCTGATTTTCATTCCCATCAAAGACTGGCTGTGGAGAAGCCAAAGGGTTTCCCTGAATGGGCTGTCTAGTGCAGTGAAACAGGCTTCCAGTAGGGGGAAGCTTTAAACCCTGCACAAATAACACTAGTTGTGATATGGATTCTGTGCCCGAGTCATTCTTTATCAGCCAATCTAGACCGTTCTCCTGGTTGGTCAGAAATATTTTTGTTCGTAAGTGTCCTTATATTCCAGTTATATATTCAAATACGTAAATTTAGTTTGTTTAAAAATTATTTTGACCATCATAATGGAATAACTATCAGCTGTGATAGGGTGATCAGAATGAGTGTGAAGTAAGCAATGTTTAGGGTGTTTTTTCTAGCCCCTTTCCAAAATATTTAGCAGTGACTAACCAACTTCCACCAAAGTCAGTGAAAGGTTTTACTATTGCCTTTGTAACCAAAACTAAGCCAAAGCCTAAATGCTTTTGAAAAATCCTGCCTGGTTATTACATTTGCTGGCTTGTGATGTACAATTTTATTCATTTAATGATGTATTTGCTATGGATATTTTTCCCTCATTTTCATTACACAGTCAAATCTTAATGACAGATTTCTAAAAGAAATATCTGGTCCAAGATATTTCTTATATACCCAATGATCTGAAGTAAAAAAAGAAATACTGGACATTACACTTGTTTCTACCTTATAATAGTTGTACCTAAGACAAGTTCAAACTTCGTAGAGCCCATTCTCTGGGTTCTTACTCTGTATATCAGATCCCTTTTAATCTTGAAAGGGGGACTGAGTTAATCCTACCTTGCTTACTTTGACCATTTAATGAGTTAAAGATTTTATAATATACCCCTTTTATATAATTATTTCAAAACAAAAATACTGCATTCAAGTTAAGGTCATTTGGAGATGCATTGAAAGATCATTATAATTTTAAAATTTCATCTTGAAAATGCTTGGAAATATTTTACAATTGTCAGTGTCTCAAACTTGCTGTTTGATTATAAATTTTATTATGCTAGATTAAAGCTCAAAGATTGAAAGGTTTACAATGGATGGAAAATGAATGGGTGGAATAAATTATCTGTGAGCTGTATCACTGAAAGAATTAGGCCTAGATGAAGAGTAGTAAGGAGAATTGCTCATTGATCCTGGCACTGAGTTATACCTGCAGAGAAGTGTATAGGAGGAAGGGTGGTTCATGTATTTGGACCTGAAGCATGAAATTTGGAGATTTGGATAGTAAACAAAAACAGGGCTGTCAGGTAGGTTAAGGTTGGGTTTCAGAAGGGTTTCTGCAAATATTGTTTTCTCAGGGTAAGCCTGCATAAGTTTTCTTTCACACCTTATCCTTTATGTTGTGTATGTATAGCTATTAAAAAAATCCTACAGGTCAATTGGCAGTAAAGAAGAAAATACTTAATTTTTTTTAAACAATATTTGGACCAATTAGGTTTAGGGGCTGTTCTTCAGTGGGGAAAAAAGTATATGAGATGCTTTAAAAGTTGTAAATCCAAGCTGTTTTTGATAGGTCTGTTTTGCAGTGCCTCAAATTTATTTAAATTTTCATTACCGTGTAACTTACAATATCTTAACCAATTTGTCTTAAACTTATGAACTCCAAGAAATATCTCTTTCTTTCTTGGCTTGGCTTGATATTAAAGAGGAGAATTTTAAGTCAAATGCTTTTGTTGGCCAAAGTCAGTGAAACATGGTTGTAAAGTTAGGCACTTGTTCCTTTTCTTATTTTTAGAAAGATCAAAAGGTTCCCAAATAAGGTATTCAACAGAGAGGCAATCGTTCTCTAAGAAACAAAGACATAGGAAACATGTCTGCTTACCATGACATGGTTATTTCTCTTGAAGATCAAGACACATGCATTTTTCTGATGAATTTTAGGTTTTTTATATAATGGAATACTTACACCGACAAAAATTTAGTTAAAGCACCTAATAGTTTGAAAGTGGCAATTTATAGTTGTTAAAGAATAGGGCAGGAAGACTGTCTCTATTGGTGTCTTTATATGCATAAAAAGCTTCAGTACTTTGCCAGCTGCTTTTTTTCATATAGAGTAGTTTCCATTTTTTTTTTTGTTTTTCTTGCTATGTGTTTAGATGTGCAATTGCATAAGCAAAAATTACATTCTAGTTCCCCTGGAGGTAATAGGATTGCAATTTCATCTGTTTATAGTTGCCAACAAAATTACATCTTGCTTAAATGTTTAAGGTTCATTATCTGGCATAAAAGAAGTGGAATTATTGTACTAAAAATAGATACAGACTCAGCTTCTTGCTTTGAAAGAAAAGTATATCAGCTATGCTCCCAGCATTTTAATTCCATAAATGTCTTAGCTACCATTGTCAAGTATCCAGGTTGTAGCTGTATCAGTCTAGAGGCAACAGGAATCAAAACTTGTGGAAGAGGTGATATCTTTTATTAGACCAACTAGATATTTACAAACAAAATATTTTATTTATTTGCAAGCTTTTGGGCGCACACACCCTTCATCAAGCATAGGAGAGAGCAGAGATTGTAAAAGTTGTCCTAGGTAGAAATGAAAATTCATATTTCACAGGGGAGCTGAAGATGTAGTAAAGTCTCCTGTTTGGAATAGTTCATTTTGTCTGAGTTAGGCACAGAGAAAGGTTGAAAAAGTCTTTTTACCTCAAAGTTGTCTGGTTGCAAGCAGGATGTAGAATGATATTTCCTTCAGGTTATGATGTTTCATATTTCACAGCAGAGTGGAAAGATGGAAAGCTCTTCTAGGCAGGAATTTCTTTTGTGGTTAGGTATCTTTGTGTGTCTCTGCTCTGTGAGATGCAAATTTACTCCAACAATGGCAGGAGTCTGGTGTTAGCATATCAGGTAGTAAAATACTTCCTTCTTGTAAAAATCAGCATTTTTGGTGGTAAAATACTTTCTTCTTGTAAAATTATGAACTTTTCATAGAAAAAAAATGGCTAAAATTTGATATCTTCCATGTGTCAAGTATCCAGGTTGTAGTCGTATTGGTCTATGAATGTTTTATGAAATGAAAAGGCACTATCACCGCTGCCTTTGGGCTGCTCTGCACTGTCACTGCTGGTGCACGGGGCAGCCCAGAGGCAGTTGTGACAGAGCCGCAGGGCAGCCCAGCGCGGGCTCCAGGTGGCTGCACCAAAAAGTGCCTGTGGCAGCAAGAAGTAGGAGCTGCTTTTCCCTGCACCAAGCAACAGTTTCTGCCTGGCACCACCACAACTGCTGCTGCTACTGCTGTTCAGCCTGGAGGGGTGAGCCCAGAATCAGCATTGGGGCCCAGGCCCAGCAGCGACAATGTGGGAAAGAAACTGCTGCTCAGTGTGGAGCAAAAGCAGCCCCTTCCTCTCCCGCTGCCAGCACTCCCTGGTGCAGCCACCCAGAGCCTGTGTGGGGCTGCCTTGTGTCTGCTTTGTGCTGCCACCACTTCTCCAAGGGGCAGCCTGGAGGCAGTAGTGATGCAGTGGAGGCACAGGGCAGCCCTGTGTGGGCTCTGGGGGGGCTGCACTAGGAAGTGGTGGCAGCTGGAGGGGCTGCCTTTATCCTGCGCTGAGCAGCAGTTTCTGTCCCGTGCTGCCACTGCTCAGCCTGGGTAGGAAAGCCCGGGGTCAGGGCTTGCCTGGCCAGTAGTGTGTACTGGTCCCCCTCCTCTATAGTGGGGTTGGGGGCAGTGGTGGCAGCAGCCAAAAGGAACTGCTGCTGCCTGGGCTGCCTAGGAAGGCGGTCCAGCTGCAGAGCCACCCCAGCCCTGCTGCATGCCCAGGGGGCCACAGGAGTTGCCACAGTTGGGTGGCGCCTTGGCTAGGTGGGACCAAAGGACCCGCAGCTGGCTGGACAAAGTTCCTCTGTGGGTTAGATCCAGCCCGTGGGCCATATTTTGCCCACCACTGCCTTAGATTGTAAACTCTTCTGAGCACAGACATTTACCTTTTTATGGTTTCAAAAACTTCAAGTAAATCTAATGATTCTTACTGGAGACAGGTATTTAATATCAGGTACAGAAGGAGATTTTCAAACATGGATGACAGTTTGGGCCCTTAGCATTTGTGCCTGTACTGAATTTTCAAAGTTAATATTTCCATTCTGTTTTAGGTTTCCTAAAGTTATTGTTTAATTTGTCTAAAGATTGAATGTTGTCCTGTTTTTACCCATTTTAACAGCAAATTGGCTTTTAAAGTGCTCAGAAATAAGAATTTAAATTCAGTCCTGTAGTTGTTAAAGACAGCAGGTATTGAATATGAATCAATTACATTTTACAGTCTCTATTTTTTCAGTGACTCAGTGTGGTAGATTTATGCTGGTTTCTTGCCTTTGTTCAGAAATTCTTATTCCAGTGGGTAGAAAGACTCATCTTCTCCTCATTGTGGCTGGACACAGGCCCAGGAAAATTGTTTCCCATCCTCAAATTCCAGGTTTTTGTTTTTCCTTGCAGCCTGTAGCATTTTATCTTGGTGTCTCATAGCAGATAAAATTACAATAATTGTTCCACTGAGACCTCTACTTCTGGCCTAATTGCACATCGTAAGCATGCAGTATTGTTCTTTGTAAATGCTGATCAACTTAAAGTCCAGATGAAACAAAACAAGTCTAAGTGTTTTCGCAAATCTCTTTCCTCACAGATATATTAAAACCTTATATTAGTATGGAAAGATTTTTGTATGCTCTTAAGGTTTTTCTTCTTTTCTGCTGCTTTTGATATAGATCCATTGCAACATCTATTTCATTGCTAATTCTAGAATATAAGACTTATGCTCCCAAAGCATTATCAAAACTTGCAGCTTGCTCCCCCCTGCCTCACCCTCTCTCTCTTTGTTTTTTAAAAGCCATCAGTGTAGTGGTTATTACACAATCCTGTGTAATAATTGTCTGTCATTCTTCATAGAGGTCAGACTCTGGATGGAGGAGAGAAATGGTGGTACTCTTAAATTTCCCTGCTGAGTCGTGTGCTGGAGGCATGGGTCCTAACTTGGAGGTACAGGATGCCAGGAATTTGCTGGCTCCCATGCAGCCATGCACCTCTTTGCTAGTATGTGTTGAGCCATGCTTCATATGGAGACATGGGTCAGCGTGGATACTGGCATGGAGCATTGCTGAAGCTGGGTAATCCCTGGTGTCCCACGCCTCCTCACAGGGACCCCTGTAGTGACCTGTGGTTCAGGCAGAGGCACAAGTCAGCATGGGTCTCTGCATGGAGACACAGGGTATTAGGATTACCTAGTTCCTTCCCTCCCTCCCCCTGGACCCGTGCCTCCATATGGAGCAAGGGTCAGCATAGGTCCAATGAGGCCCTGGGGTCACATGGGTCCCAGCATGGAGGCATGGGGCACCTGGGATTCCCTAAATCCTATGCTATCACACCCCGACCCATGGAGACTTCACCCACTTACAGAGATGCACTCCTGGTAAAAGCCAGGCAAGTAGATCAGCTGACGATCCGGGTGGACCTAGACAGATTAGTTAGATGGGCGGACCAGAACCAGATGCTGTTGAACACTGAGTAAAGGGCTCCACCTGGGGAAGGAAAATCCACAACAAACTTACAGAGTTGGTGGTGCTGTGCTAGCTAGCAACACGTCCAAAACGGACCTGGGGGTCATAATTGACCATAAAATGAATATGAGCCACCAGTGTGATGCTACAGTTATCACACTGAGCAAATAATATGCTGGCATGCATCAACCGATGCATCTCAAGCAAAACTACGGAAGTTATTCTTCTGCTTTACTCAGCATTGGTGAGGCCGCAGCTGGAGAACTGCATCCAGTTCTGGGCGCCGTACTTCAAGAAGGATTTGGAGAAGTTTGAGAGAGCTCAGAGAAGAGCCACTCATATGATCAGAGGCCTGAAGAGCAAGCCATACAAGGAAAGGCTGATAGATATGGGACTGTTCAGCCTAGAAAAGAGAAGACTTCGGGGGGATTTGGTGGCAGCTTACAAATATATCAGGGGAGAGCATCAAGGGTTAGATGAACAACTATTCACAAAAGTGCCCCAGGGTAAAATCAGGAGCAACGGTCATAAACTCCTAGAAGAAGGTTTCAGACTGGATATAAGGAAAAACTTCGCGGTTCGTGTGACCAGACCCTGGAATAGACTCCCAGCGGGGGTGGTGCAAGCACCTACCCTTGATCTTCAAAAGGAGACTGGACGCACACTTTGTTAGGGTTATTTGACCCCAGCAGTCTTTCCTGCCCAGATCAGGGGGGGCCAGACCTGATGATCTCACAAGGTCCCTTCCAGTCCTAAATTTCTGTGCAAGTCCTCTAGGTGCTTGAGAGGCCTGACCCAGGGGTACAGGATCAGGCTCCTAGGGTCCCCAGAACACTTGCCTGAGGTGTTGGGAGAGTGCTGGTGCTTCCAGGCTACCCACAGTTCACCACACTCTGCTCCTGTCCCCAAGCAAATAGATGTTTGCTGCCACAATAAAGTAGCACAACATATTAGGAATCAGAATTCAGGGTAGAGGTGATATCTTTTATTAGACCAACTAGATTTTTGCAAAAAAAATAATCTTTTTTTTTGGAAAAATTTTGTTGATCTAATAAAAGATATCACCTTTACCATGAATTCTGATGCCTTTTGCCTCTAGACCAATTCAGCTACAACCTGGATACCTGACAACTAATTAGTACATTTTGTTTTTCATGTCATGGATGCGGAGTCACAAAACGTAGGGATGTTCTTCCAGAAAAATTGTTACGGCAACACAAATGCGACATCAGGCAACTGTTTCTACCCTCAGAGATATAGGGTCAAACCCCATTTGAGTGAAGGGGGGCCTAGAACCTGAATCTCTTTTTTTGGAAAGTAACCTTTTTAGAAAGGGGCTTCCTCCTCTGTCTAACACCTATCAGTTATGGATTTCAGTGTGGCTACATTTTCCTGTGCATGATCAGTTTGTGTACATGCTTACAAATCCACACTGCAGGGATTATAGCAGTGTTTCTCAACCCATGGATCGAGACCCAAAAATGGGTCGCAAGAATATATGAAAGGGTTGTGAACAAAGTTTAAAACTGGATCAACAAACTTTAAAAATGGATTCTCCTTTAAAGGAGACAAATGTGGGAAACCATGTTTTTTCCCCTGCAGGCTGGCAGGAGTAAGGGGCACCAGGTTGGGATTGGACATTGATGTTTACAAATGGATCTTGGTACAAAAAATGTTAAGAACCACTGGATTATAGAATCGCTAGCTGTTCATAATTGCCTAAAATGCTATTTACGTGTCTAGAAAACTACCATTTAGATATACAAAGGGAAATCGAATTTTGCCCTAGTGTTTCAACAATAACAATTTCTCATTTATCTGTAGAAGAGGCAATTTTTACTTCAGAGTCTAAAAGGATAACATAGTTTGCACACCATATAATAGTGACTGCAGTTCCATATATTATTTAAATTATGTTGTCTTCCTTGATTCTTGCTGTTTATTGTTTCTTCAAAATCTGGGTATTCCTCACTATGAAATAGTAGCTGCTTATAGTCATTGTTTGGATTATCCACTTGCTTAATAGATTTTAAAAGTTTGAAATTGTAATGAAGTATTACATAGTACTTGGTACCTCAGATTTTTTAATCTGTTTAAATAGAAGATCAGAATAATAATCAGATTATTGAGTTACATGGAAGGTATTGTGTATCCTGCAGATTAATCTTGTCCTTATCAAGTAACTAAACAAATAAAAATATCTGCTGGTGTTCTATAAAAGAAGGTTGTACAAATATAACCTACATTCATGTTTTTCTAGAGTGCAGTTACTAGGTTCTAGTAGCAGGTTTCCAGTTTTGTTATTTTGGAAAAAATGAACTAATCGTATTTTACTGTACAGGATATGAGTAATAACAAAAATTAAATTTTTGGAAACATTTTGCAGGTTCCAGCTTTGCATTTTGGGACTCTGTATAAACCTTTGGAGCCAGCTGTTCACCACTTTATTCTTTCAATCACTAGGAGGTGTTGATTTTAAAAGAATGGGTTGCTGTTCCTAAGGTCTACACATGCAAATATTTCATAGCAGGCCTGTGGACTTATATGAATTGGTTATATTAGTGCCTATGTTTGCAACATAATAAGAATCAATTCATGTTTTCATCTAAAAATAGTGAAAACTGTTTTCTTTAATGATATGCCAAATTTATCCAAATATTTCAGCAAGTCTGTATTGCAGTTTGTCAGCAAACTGGGTACAACTAAAGTGTATTTCGAAATCATTTAATTAGGACAGATTCATTTTCACTCTATGCTACTACACAGCAAGACTTGCTTGTTCATATTTCCTTAAATTTATCCTGGAATTTGTCCAAGTTTAGCTTTAATGAGTTGCCTATCCCACTGGTTACATTAGAATTTATTTTCCCTTAGAGAATAATGTTTGAATTGGTAGTTTTTAACTTGTTCTGTTAAATGTACATATGGTCAGACCTAAACTTTAACTCTCAATATAAAGACTGGATGAAAAAAATATTTCTGTTGTAGTTATTAAAATTAAGTGAAATTCAAATAATTATTTTTGGAGAATTCATCATATATGTATTTGTTTTCAATATGATCATTTTATTATCAATCCACATTGACTCATTTCATATGAACCGAAATTTACTTGATGTAGATTTGAAACACAGATCTGGTTTGACTTAGTGGAAAAAGTTACATGTACTTGCACTGAAATTATATTGTTTGAATATATCTCTTGGGCCATAAAACTGATAAATTTAGATCATTAACTTATTAGTGGTAGATTTTTGTGTATTAACAGGTGCAGTGTAGTAGCGAATATATTGTAAAGTACTTTTAAATACATTGTTTTTATTAGAAAACCGTTATAATAAAATTTGAATTATAAATTCACTTTCATCATTAGTCAATTCTAGTTAAAATTTCCTCTAAGAAACATTTGCTGCACACATGGAACAGCAGATCTTTTTGTGTCCTGACTTTTTACATATAAAGGGATTTGTTTTCCTTCACTTTGTTCTCCCAGAATGCTCTGAAAGA
>NW_005843029.1:30729-61058 GCF_000455745.1 Alligator sinensis
AGAGTGTACTGCGTTTTGCTCCAATGGGATTGTTAAGAACTACAATAAGTCTACAATTTGCATACTATAAAAAAAACACATTTTATTTAATACACTGTTATTACCCGTTAGGGAATCTTTTTACATGAAACCTGTAAGTTTTAAAGTCACTGTAGTTCAGTACAGTAGCTGCACTACACATTAAATAAATAGTCTTGTGTTTTAAAGTGAAGTTTTATCCACTGTTGGGCTGTATGCTGCTATTGTTGCAGCCCTCTGGAGAACCCCTTTTCTCTAAAAGTACTGTTATTAGATATTAGAAAATATCATAATAGAGATGTGGAGAATTTGTAATTTATTGATCCTGAATTTGGCACCATTACTCACTGCTCCTTTTTCAAAAAAAAAAGCATGTTATGAAGTCGTTCTGTCAGAAAATATAGAGAAGGAATTGGAAGCATTTAGTTTAAGGTATTAAATATTGTTTAAAAGAGAGAGAGTAAATGTACTGTAAAAGGAAAGACAAAGTAGAAAGAGAATAAATTAAAATTTGGAAAGGAAACAATTAACATTATTGCAATGAAATATGTTGTAAAATCAAGGGCTGCTTGCAGATACCCCCCCCCTCCCCCCCACCAACACACACACAATAAATGCTCTTTACCAGAAGAAGCAGCACATTACTTTGACCTGACTCTGAAGCTTCTATATAGATCAGGGGCTTTTGGGCACTTTTATCTAAAGCTGAGCCAATCAGCTATTAGATAAAGGTGCCAAAAAAGCTTCACTAAAGTGCCAAATCTACACAGACATCAGGTGAGCTGGGTCCAACTAATGCGCTACTTCTGGGCATGCACAGCGCTTGGCATGAGAGCGCATGGAGTTTAAAGTAAAGCGCCTTTATTTTTTTAAACATCTGCAAACACCCACGGTGTTGGGAAGGATACATTGCAATAATTAGGGCAAGGACAAGCAGTTCTCAGATATAAGATGCTATGGAGGAAGTAACTATAAGATGAATATAATGTCACTACAGTTTTCATTGGATATAACAAATTCACTTGTTATGTACAGTGTGTGTGTGGAATACTTGCCTGAGGCTAATGATACAGTTAATTTCTGGCTTTTGTTGTAATTTGCCATTTGCCAGTGCCTTTCTGTAGCATGTTCAGTAGGATACAGTGTATTTTTGTGTTATTCCCAGAATGATTGTCCTTGGAATAAGATTTTTTTTTTGTGGGTAAATAATAGAATCAAAAGGGATCAAGCATAAATTTAAAGTTTGAAAAGTGGCAGTGGCTAGGTAGAGGACATACACTTAGTGAGGTCTTACCGCACGAGGAGGAGCTGATTTCTGTTGTTTTATTTGCTGAGATACTCATTGTGCTAGTTTTTAAATTCTTTTCTTGTAGTGGTTTAATATAACAAATGTTACTGAAAGAATGTTCCATAAAATATTTGAAAATGATTCTATGATTGAATATATGAGCACATTTTTCAGCATTTTAGTAATGTTAGATCGGGGCGGGCAATTATTTTGGGCGAAGGGCATATTACTGAGTTTTGGCAAGCCACCCAGGGCCACATGACTGGAAGCCGGGGCAGATAAATATTAATTTTCTAAAATTTAGGGGTCCCACGGGCTGGATAGGACGCCCTGGTGGGCTGCATCTGGCTCGCAGGCTGCATTTTGCCCACCCCTGTGTTAGATGTATCCAAATTGCACAGTTGTAATTGCAATAGTTTTAAAATCATGGTACAGTAAAAGCTCTGTTATCCTGCATCCATAGGGAATGGGGGGTGCCGGTTAATCAAATATGCCGCATCTGGTGCACCAGGTCTTTCACTCCCTGGCATCAGTGTGCCTGGGGCAGGAAGCTGGGCCCCGTGCAGGCTGCTTTGCCCTGGGCCGTGGTCCACAAAGAAGAAGTGGAACTTGGCTTGCAGCAGTGAAACCGGAAGTGAGACTTCCAGTTTTGCTTTTGCTGTGTCCCCTGAAAGGAAGATTTGTGTTGACAGATGCCGGTTAGTGGAGCATTCTGGATGGTTAAGTGCCGGATAACACAGCTTTTACTGTATATACTATTTTTTATATTGTCTATAATTTGTTTCTTTTTTTCTAGCTTTTATTGTAGTTATGTCAGAAAATAACAGTTACAGTGTTGGGAGAATAAATTCAGAAATACTTGGAAGTTGCTCTAATGCTATTCTGGTAGGAGGATCACATGAGGAAGGTGCAGAGATGCTTTCAAGGGTGCCGTGGAATGCCACACAATATTAGCAATGTTAGGTGTGCAAATGTGATTCAAAAGTTAAACTGAAATTTCAACAGGAATCCATAGTGTTAAAAACTTTCTGACCTGTTGTGGTCTTTTTGAGTTCTTTGCAGCAGAATGAATGAAAATTAAGAGCTGGCATTTTCTGAGAAGTGCCTTGTATCTAACAAGGGTGCCTTGAGTCTAAAGAAGTTGAAAACAACTGACATGCATGGAAAGAGGAAATCTAAGGAAGTGGTTAAGGGAAAAAATGTAGAAACAACATGGACAAGGGCTGATATAGTTGTCTAGAGTGGTAATGGTTTAAGAGGGAACAGCAGGGAGTGAGCAGCATTGAAGGAGATACAGTAGCATTTTGGGTCATCTGAAGTTGAAAGCTGCTGACAGTTGCAGTTGTGATTAAAAAGAAAGATGAGGACAGCACTAGTAGAAGTATGCAGCTTGATTCATCCTTTACATTTAAAAAAGAAACAAATATATTTGAATTGGGTCATGTAAATAGTATTAAGGAGTTCTGGTGTTTAGATTAACCAAATGAATCTTGCTGTTGCGCTTTGTCATCGCCAGAACTTGCCAGTGGTGTTCAGTACAGTCACATAATTCATTTACCTCTTGGCTGTTCTGCATTTTGTGCAGGCAGTATGGCTGCTGCATATATGCCTCAGAGTTAGACTTATAAGTGTTCAAACGTTAAATTTCACATTTCACGTTTGGTATTTAAATTAACTATCATAAAATTTTGAGATGAACAGGCTAAATTCATGCGGAGTGAGTTCCTCTTTAAAATTGTATGTGGAATACATATTTTCTTTTTGGTAGATAAGAGTGACTCCTACTGAGAAATTAATTTTCTTTGGAGAGCCAGTCATATTTGTAACTAAGTTTTGAAATACTGTGGAAAAGCTTTCCAAAATGCATGTTAGCCCTTATAAACCAGCTGCGTATAGTCTGATATCTTGTGATTTTGGTTTTCTGGAGTTGTTGCCAATACTGTGCTCTAGATTAATCACTTTCCTTTTTTGTCTTTTAATGTTTTTAACCAGGACCAAGAGATCTCATGTTCCTCTGACAGAATGCATATTTGAGCTTCCTAATCTGACCATTCAAGCAACAAGAGCTCAGACCCTTCTGCTTCAAACTATTTATCAGAGTTGGTTTCATCATCTTGGGAATGTCAGTTCTACAGCAGTAAATGAAACTTTGCTGAATGAAGTCTTCCAAACTTTAGGTAAAGGCATAGTATGTTTGACAAGTATGGTAGATTAATACCTATTATGTAGAGCACTGCATGGAGCAAGTAAATGCATATACAGTGATACCATTTTAAATCCAAGCTTTTAGCATGCAATATTTAACTGGCTTTTGTGTCCATATGGGTATTTATAGCTTATGTTTAAAATCCAGGATGTAAGCTAAGCCACCAAACTTCATTCTCTGGCAACAATTTCTGGATGCATTTAATTTTCCCATACAGGATAATTTTTCCATAGTTCCTTCATCATTTGCAACATCCAGCCTTGCTACCTAATACTGTGCAATGCAGTAATTTAAGATCATTCAAAGGTGAAGCTGTTGAATGAAATACAAATCACTAGGTTTAAGGGCTTTATTTATTACCAACATTTGTTGCATGGAGATGTGATTTAAAAAAAAAAATTTTTTGTAGAAAGGGCTTCAAATGGTTTTCATCGTAGCTAGTCTTACCAGTATCTCTTTCTTCATTGTTTGAGGTAGTTGAAATAATGCAAATCTAAGAGGTGGAAGAAATAAAGGAGATAACTGTGTAGATTCATAATACAAAACATGGAAGTTTTTAGAAAAAAAGTTGGCTGTGCAAATTAAGGATTTATTCATCAAAGCCCTCTATGACATACCTGTGTAAATCCTGCACAGCTTTGTGTTCTTAAAATTAAAGCAAATGTTTAAGTGTTTTGCTGAATTTGGTTGTCAAGTCAAGGACCATTTAGGGTAATTTGCTTTCATTTAATAAATCTCTGTGATCTTGGCAACACTTACCTGTTATGCCCCAAGAAGGGTAGCAGTTCAGTTTAAGATTATAATTCAAATCCATGAAGTGTATTTTTTTCAAGACTATGTCCATCCAGCATCAGAGGATTTAAGGCAGTAGCTAATGGGACACCAAAAAGAGAGCACAAGGTCTGTCTTTAAAACTAGAGTTTGATGAGGCATTTGTCTCATTCTGCTGATGGTCCTCTTCATACCTTTTGCAAAGCATGAAATCCATTATGCCCTGTGCCTGGCCTTTTATTCAGAATAGAATTTATTTTAGCGTGACAGTATCTCTACTTCTAGGACAGTGGTTTGTTCAAGGCCATTACGATTTCAAAAGATAGGTTTGTTTGGCTCAGGGATTTTCAACCTTTTTATACTTGAAGCACCCCTGAATAGACTTCAGGCATCACTTGAAAAATACCTGTTCTTAGTGTTCACTCTTATTTTGAGTACCAAAAAAGAATAGAGCAGTTTATCTGCTGCAAAGAACCACAGAGACCACAACTATATATTTCTGTTTGGAATATCTCTATCCAGAGATTTATCATGTAAATTATATCTGCAAACCTAACAGTGTGGGGTACCTCGTGGCACCCATTACAAGGGTCTCAGGCCACCCTAGATGCCATAGCACCTCCTTGAGAACCACAGGTTTAGCTGATAGGCCTGTTTTGTGAGTGTTTGACTGAAGAGTAAGTTTACAGAACTGTCAAGCAGTTCTTAAATGAGACATTTTGACCCAACTGGTAGGAAAAGAAACTTATTGCTGTATGTTAGGTTGCATGTTTATTAGGATCATAATTTAGTATTATTAAGACTATAACCAGTGCCCTTTTTACTCTCTATAACTCTTTGAGTTATTCATGGAACAGTGCTCCAGAATATGTTCATTTTTTAAATAGATGTTCTAGTCCAAATTGTTGAAATGAATAAACATCTCACAACAGAAAACTGCACGTAGACTACTGTGGTGGCCTTCCTGAGTCTGCAGAAGGCCGGAACTGATCTCTCTGAGAGAGAGAAATTGGATTCACACATTCCACAAGGCCCAATTTTATATTAATGGGACAGTCTCACAATTTGGCATGCTACAAAATTTAACAGTTTTATAATGGATGGTAGTTGTTTGTTCTTTGTTTCCATCTCTTCTAAAGATCTGTCTGCACTTGCCTCTTGTTCTCCAGCATTTCCCACAAAGGAAATATATAAGGGTTATGTATGCTTTTTGTGTTGTTTCATGGAGCCAGAGCTAGAGTTTAACACGTTGTCAGAGGGCAGGGAGAACAAGAAGTTTTAGGCTTGACACTCTTTAATTCAGTGTCAAAGTTTCTTAAGCATACCATAACAGAAATACAGCAAGTGATACCTATCCCTTTAAAAGAAATGTGTTTGGTTAAATGTCAAAATCAAAATGTCCTTTAAATCAAATAGATATCCTCCAGAAAGTGGAAGTCCAACCCAAGAGTAGCCAGTTGCAGTTAACATAAATTCTAAAATAAAATGTCAGTAGAAAATTCAGAGAGCTAAAAGGGAATTTGAAGAGCATAAATAACAAAGGACTATGAAAAATTAACTTTATGGAAAACCAAAGAAAAGAAAAATGTCTGGTTTTCTCCCTAGGAGTAAAGGAAACGATTGAAGATAAGTACATTACAGAGAAGTTAGATTTATTGTTTTGTATTAATTTGCAGTAGAGAATATTTGGAATAGATTTTATCAGGGTGGAGAAAACTATCCCAGAGGGAAACATAATATATATTAAATGAAATACCAAAAATATGCAATAGATTTTGTAAGCAAAATTCAGTAAGTAGAAAAAATGAAGAAATCAGAATTCCGTTAGCAAAATAAAAATGCACAGTTAATAGAGCCCCCAGAGTACTAATTACTTAAGCCTGTCAATCTTTAGAATCTGTCTTTCAGTATTGATTTGATTTGACCAATTGATTTGCTTTTTCAGCAACTAGCTTACTACAAATTTTAATCTAAACTAATCAGTCTTTGTTCAATAATTTGTTTGAATTATTTTGAGTGGGCAGATCACTATTTCAGATCATCTGCAACTTGGCATGCTTCTAAATTAAATGGTCCCATTTGCTCCCATGTTAATTGTATAATTTTCCAGTCTTCTATAGTAACCAACTGTGATGCAAGTATTGATTTGCAGTTAACTCTGAAACGCATTCTAAATATGTAAAGTTGAAGTAAAGCAGTAAATAGTACCATATTTAATTGAATATAAGATGGCCCTGAATATAAGATGATCCCAAACAATTAGATTTTATATATGGAAAAATTATAAATTTGTTATAATTTTCCAGGTTTAGAATCTAATTATTAGTATTATGCCTTGAATTTGTCCCCTTCCTGCTGCTACAACAGGGAAAATAAATCCAGAGAGTAAGTATCCCTCTTGCCCTTTGGGGCAACTTCTTCCAACTCCTTACTGTCAGACCATGCTCTTCCAGAGCGCACAGAAGTGAGGAGCAAATTTGAAAACACTGACCGTAAAATTAAACATAGCTGTAGTAATTTGCATATAGTACCCATAGACATAGTTCATCCAAAATTGATGCAATTTACCTTTTTTGAAACTGCTGCAGGTTTTAGCACAGGTACTCCATAAACACACTTTTAAGCAGCACTTTGGCACCTCCTTATGTATAACACACACTATGCATTATATTAGTCCAAATCCAAAAGGCTCATAATTTACCATAGAGTTCTTTGGGCTGGGCCCCACCAGGGTCAACAGGATTTGAAGCCATCATGACTCCACAGCCTAACACTGCTTAGTATGTGTGTGTACTCCAGATAACCCCTTCCAAAAATCCCCATGTGCTAATTAGCCCTTCACTTATAACTGGAACTAAGTGTTCTTGTCACAAGTCCAGGGATACTCCAGAGATTTACAGGCCGATAAAGCACAAGGCAACCTTGACCAGCTTTACCTCATGGCAAGTGCACCCATGCTAATCATATGTGCCAGGCTGAGATAGGTGGCAACAGAAGGATTTGGGGTGAACTGTTTGGGGCCCTATTTGGTGATGTTTGCCAGACATTTACGGCCAGTAAGGAAACGGGAATCATTGGAAATGGGAAAGAAAGGTGCAGCTCATCTGTGTGAGTGGAGAAGAAATAAAAATGTATACAATTTAGTGGTTCACCGTGACTTTGAAAAGAGTTGGTTCTGAGGGGGACAGTGCTTAATGGGGTAGTAAGATGTATCTTTTTAAGATGGCTTGCACTAACCTATCCTTGTGGTAGGTTCCCATCAGCATGTTTTCCAGTATGGGCCATGTATTGTGTAGTCATGCTCAGTGTTGGTTGGACTTAATCAACGTCATACTTGGTTTCCATTGCTGAGTACAAGCTGCTTTTGGCAGCAGTTTAATGATACTGTATTTAATGAGGTTTTGTGTGTGTGTGTGTGTGTGTAAGTGTAAGACAAGGGCCTTTTTTCCACATGCTGACTGGAAGAAAAATACCTTGTCTTGAATTCAAGTAAATATAGTATATATTTTATGTTTCAGTCTCATCTTCCTTTTCTGGTCTCAACATCCATCTTGATTTTGAACCCCTTTCATGTTAGTTAAGTAATAGAAAGGTGGAAGGCTCAATTTTTGATTTACTTGTTTTGTCAATGCGTAATGGTATAAAATACATATTTTGCATAAAGTCTGTCTTGTGCTCAACACCAATATCAGCATATTTTAATAGTAGGATACGAATATGGAAAATTTTGCCTTACTTGTATGGGGAAGTTAGATCATCAGATCCTTTTCAGACAGCCAACTGGGCAGCTGATGGTAAAGAAAAAACTTTAAAATTTCTTATTCTAGTTCAGAAATGTTAGATAAGACAGTTCAGTCCTTTGCTTAAATTCCACATTTTTTACTATCTGGAAAATATAGTTTTTAGTTTACCAAGAAATTTGTCCCTGTCTTAACAGCTCATTACTTTGGTGGTATAATCATCATTCAGTCTTTGCCACATTTTATGTGTTTGAAAGTAAAGTTACTAAATTAATTGTATATAAAAGACTGGCTGAAATCCATGAAATGTGATCTTAAATTATCATCACAGATCAATTTTTGACTATGGAAATTGCCTAATGAAGGATTTTTTTTGTCATCTTTTTCCATGTTTTTTGCTCTGTCACATCAAAAAACAAATATCCATCAGTGTCATAGTTTAGCTTGAAAAATCTGAAAAGGGTAATTTTTTTTATCAGGACACATTCTTTTGCCTGCTTTACAACTGTTGACAATGCTTATATTTTACTTGATGAGAATTATCTGATTGACTGAGTGCAGTTGAGCAATGAAGTTTCCAGCTTACTTGCTGTAATTATGTGTATATTGCATAAGCATGTTCACTAGTGTTTGGACAAAATGCTGTTCACTCATTTGCAGTATTAGTCAGCAGCATTCCTTCTTCTCTACACTTTTTACAGACTTATAACTTTTATTGATTGCTAATGTGTATGACAGTAACTGACCACAAAACTACCTTCTTTCACTTTTTAGAATTGGAGCTTGGGTTAATTTAACTTAAAAAAACAAAAAACAAACCCTGTCAAACATGTTGTGTTCATATAAACACTCCATAATAATGTGGGAATTCAAGAAATAGAAGTAAACTGGAAAACTCAGTAACTACTTTCCCCCTACTAAAATTGTTGTGGTCATTTTTTGGGGGGTGGGGGGAGGGGGATTGGGGAGGTAGGGCAAACGCCTCGATTTTTCACAACTCTAGGACACACTCAGTTTATCAGGTAATAAAACTGGTATTGCCAGACTTAAGTTGTTCAAAACAGAGGGACTGTAAAAAATTAGGAAGAAGTTATCAAGATGAGATTTGTTTACATTCAAGAGTTCTGAGGGATATTAAGAATGAAGTGTCTGAAAGTCTTGAAAGTTATAGTGCTTATATACATTTTTCATTATTACACCTCAAATAAAAGACTTGATTGTCATTCTCTACAGATTAATATTGCTAAGCACCTACAGAAGCAAGTAAAATTTTAGTATTAATGAACACATTATAATGCTTTTTATTTCATTAGGTATTATTGCTTTACCTAGAACACTTTAATTTGGTTCTAATTGATTAGGGTCAGATTATCAAAAATAGCTTATTTTCTTGCATATAACACGTACCTTGTTTTTGAAAGGCACAATGAAGAGAGAAGATTTTTCCAGTTATGGCTGGGTAAAATAGAAACAAAGCATAATATTCAGCTGACTTTCACTTCTTTTGCTGCTTAACTAAAGCTGAAGTGCTAGATGCTGCTGACGATGGGCATATCTATGAGTTTGAAAAGAGTTAAAGACTTTCCAAAGCTGTGAAATAGGTGAAGAGACCAGGAGAAGCTAGCAGCCAGCAAAACTGTCCTAAGCAAGGTGGGGTTGATTAGTGGAACATCAGACCATTAAAAGGGAGAGACAGTCATTGACACCTCTGGAGTGAAGATTAGTGATTTCATTAGGCATTTGATTTCCTTAGTTGCCTAAATACCAATGGAACAGCTGCTGCACTGTGGAGCTGGAACCAAAGCAAAGACACTTCTGTCCCAATCAGAAAATCAGCTTCCTTGCTTAATACATGCAACTTTGGGAGGCTGACTTTTAGGGGAAAGGTGTGTGTGTGTATATGTAAGAAAACATGATACTTTGGCAGCTCAAGATAGAAATAGCCCAAGGGTATGTTCAAAAACACCTAATTGCCTCTGATTTGAATAGGGTTTAGTTGTAAGCAATGGGTGTTAGGCAGCTAAGATGCTTAAATAATTTTGAAAATTTTGCTATGCACTTGCTTGCATTTTTAGATGCCTAGTAACTTTAGGACAATAGGCTAATCATGGAAAAAAAAGCAATTAACAGAAATAGGGGTTCAGAGGTGAGCAGTAGAAACTAGTAGGTGTCACTTCTGAAAGAGATTGAAAAGATTGGGACTATGGGGGAGACATGATAGGCAATATTTCATGCTACAAAGCAATAGATACTGGTAGAAAAAGGATAAAAGGCAAAAAATACTTTTCAGAAAGCAATCTTGATGGGGAGAATTTTTATTAATTTTCATATTTCAAGAAAAAGCATTCATTGAATGAGTTTGGAAATGCAATAAAGTTAAAACTGATAAAGAGAGTTAGATGGAAGGTTCCCTGGGCTCTTTTCTTTAGTGCTGTCTCATGTTCTCTGAGAACATTTTCTGAAATTTTTTGGTACTTAAACATTAATAGTAGCAGTATACTAAATGCATATTAATACACATCCCATGCTAATAATGTAGCAGCTGTATAATTCAGTTTCGGGGGTGGGGAGGAAGAAGTTTGAAGCTGAAATACTTTGTGCTTTCTACATATTTATGGTAACTAAATATATTGGTGCTAAAAATGAATTTGACGAGGAAAACATTACTTTAGATTTACTTGTAAAAGCACAAATGTTAGAAATAGCTATCCATTTCAAAGTATACTATTCTATTCTCATTATAGAACTTTTAAATAGTGAGCATTATTAATCCTTTGGTATAATTATAATTTTTGTTTGTTAATGTATACCTGAAACATTTAGTTCCTAACCATAGCCTTCCAAGAAAACATAGGCACAGTCACACATGGCTTTAGTTTGCTCTGGAAAACTGGAACTTGCTACTGCTTTTTCCCTGTCCTATTCAGGTAGTTCATTATTTTGTTGACAGTTCAGTTCCATTAATCTGGTATTTTGGGAAAATTGCTTGCAGACCTTAAATTTCTCTGTTGAAGGTGATCAAATAGGCATTTGAATCCCTCATGTAAATGATGTCTTAAAGTTAAAATAAAATCTACTTTCCAGAAAGTAACTGTAAAACTATTTTATGCAAGATTTCATGTGGGATACCTTAATGGTTGAATAATAAATTTTACCTCATAAAAATGAAATTCAATAATACAGTAGCTTTCTCAGCTCAGTAGCATCTGGTCAAATCTCATGAGAGCCAATATTTTCCAACTCATTAGGATCATGTCGTTCTGTATGTCGTCAACATTGACTTAGCCAAGCTACCTTTACTTACATAACCGCCAAACTATTAAATAGGTCTCTTGTGGAGTGAAGTCAAATATTCCTCTTATTTTGCTTTTGCGTTGGAAAAGAAGAAGAAAATGTACATACTGTAACATTTAAACATCTGGTCTAAACCACATCAGGGTAGCACTGAGGAAAGTAACAGGATTCAGTATTCTTCCCAGGTGTACATATAAAAAGGGTTTTGGAGTTGTTGCATAGTTCTTTAACAGCTTAGAAAAAAAGATTGAAATATAGTGATTGGCTGTTCTAATGCCCCTGTTTTTAAAACTTTTCCCCTCTTTTTAAAAAGACATTTTTAAGTTCAGTTGTAATGCAGGTTGTTGAGATCTAATCATTTCCTTGCAACATACTGGCTTTGAGTCTGTTTGTTCCACATAATGTGGCCAAGGTTGGCATTCATTTTGAGAACCATGGCTTAAACTTTGTTTAAAATCTAAGTGCAAGAGTGCATTCTCTTGAATAATTGCTTGGGAGCGGCAGAACACAGCTGTATGAAACTTGCATGGTATTAACATTTTGCTGTCTTTCATGGGTGATTGTACCCACATGTGTTTTGATCCTTTATGTAGGCTTCTGCATTTAGTATGTAAATAACGAAAAATTTAACTTCCAGTACACTTCAGTGTAAGTAGGACCTTTTAAATTAGCTACAAACTGGTCATCTGAATAGTTTGATAATACAGAGCAGCAACAGATTGTGATCAGATCAGAGATGTTTTGTTTGAGATGGATGTAATTGTATCACCTTGAAACTGTGAGGAAAGAGATTCATATTTATAAATACTCTTAAGACATGAAATTGTGGACACACTTGAAGATATAATTGATATTATAATATATGATGATACCTGTAAGCTTACCAGTGTTATCTAGATAACAGAATAGCTTCTGATGCTCCAGAAAAATCCTCTCTCTGATTTTGGTATAATATTCTTCTGTGAAATGCTTAAAATATGCCCTAAAAATGAAGAACAACTATATAAAGTGTACATGTGTATAAAATTATAGTTAGATCATTTTAATTATACTTTTCAAGTTTTTGCATTTGATATGACATTCATGTTGTAGAGAGAAAAGAATTAGAGACAAATTTGAAATTTTTATATTCATCAAAGTAACTATTTTGGTGATAGGGTAGGAAAGGGGGAAAAAGTATAGTATTTATTTGAATCCAGGATAAGGTTCCCCCCCACCCCCCTCATTTAATATTGAGGGGGGAAAGTGCCTTGTCTTGGATTTTGAGTACAAGGTAGAGTGGCGGCAGGGAGCTGCTGCAGCTCCGACTCTGGCCCTGACTAAGGGTTTGGAGCCATAGACACTGCATACCTGCCTCCTGCCTTGCCTCTGCCTCTCCACAGCTGCTATCCCCCCAGCTCCAGCAGGCCTCTGGAGCCGCACTACAACAACAAGGAGAATGGTTGGTGGGGGAGGTGGGCTAAGTCCCAGAGTGTGCAGGCACTTTGGGCAGGTGCATGCACGGGGAGTCAAATGCTGAAGGTGGGGGCAGACAGGCAACAGGGGGACAAGTGGTGAGGCAGCAGCAGGGGCAGGCAGCAGGGGGCATGGTGTTGGGTAGCCAGGAGTAGGGGTCAGGCCACTTGACTCCCCTACTGGCTGCCTCCCTACTGCCACCACTACTGCCTACTTCCTTGCCACTATTTTTCCTGCTGCAGCAGTGGAAGGAATGAAATTAAGATGATCCTCTAATATAATTCTGTACAAATTATAACAAAATTAATACATTTTACATGTATAGAATCTAATTATTTGGGAGGTTGTCTAAATTCAGAGTTGTCTTGGCTTTGGGTAAGTACATTTTTAAAAAACAGATTAATTTGGCATTATAAACAAAATTACTGTTAAACCAATTCTGAGGGCTCTGCAAAATAGTGAGAAAAATAGTATAAAAATCAATAGCATATTAAAGGAATAGAACGATTAGGTATTTGTAGGCAGGTAAGATGAGCCTTGGTGGCAGCCCCCGTACCTTGAATAACTGCAGAGTTGTAAGACACAGCAGTTTTGCCTTGTATATTTATTTAGGGAACAATAAACTATTGAATCGAAGGGTGGCCGACCAAGAACAACAAGCCAAGCAGAGAGCTGTAAATGCTACTGTTTCTCTATGTACTTTATTTCACTTGCACAAGTAACAATCATGGAAGAACTGACGGCACTAGTAACTGCCATTTGTGACAGAGGCCTGCTTTCCTTGCAAGAATGCTAAGACCCCAATTAAAACTGATTGTTGACACCTCCTTTGAAGAAAATTTATTACCCAACGTGCTACATGCATTAATCCAAGCATTGCACAACATGAATAACTTTCAAACTGACTGCCAGACTTTGAAGTTGATTTTAAAATAAGGTAGTCCAGAAAAAAAGTAAAAAGCCACATTTAATATATATTTGGCTGCCAGTTTTCTATCTTCCTTTAGATGAGGCCTACAACACCTTTTACCCTGGTACATGACACTCTCCTGTCTATGAATGAGGAAGATATATCCATGCTTGTTTTGCATCAAATCTCTGTGGCATTTATACCACTAATTATCAAAAATTCGTATCCTGCCTCCAAAAAGTTATGAGCTTTGAAAAACAAAAAACCCCTAAACTAAGTTCTTTTCTCTTAGACTGAAGTTGGAGGATCTCTGTGAGTATCTGTGCCTCCTTTTCTATAACCCTCCCCTGTGGAGTCCCAAAAAGCTTGTTTCATTCTCCTATATTTCTTCATAGCTGTATTAAATTGTTGGGAGGAACTGTTGAAATAACAATAGATTAAATTTTAGCATTACCTAGAGATGACACTGAGCTGCATTTTTCTCTACATAAGATGTGTAATACTGCCATTTCTCAGCTTCTTCCCAGCATCTAGCCAAAATTAGCACTTAGATCAGTGAATGTCAACCAGATGCCACATGATTAGGGTGACCATACATCCCGGTTTGGCCAGGACAGTCCTGGAATTTGGAGACCGCTCCTAGCCAACCGATAAAAATTAAAATGAGTGTCCTGGACATGGGGCACAGTCCCATGGGGAAGAGGAGAGGCACGAGCTGTGGAATAGGAAGCCCTACCAGACAGCAAAATTGCCCTAAAATAAGTTAGCTTGATAAGTGGAATGACCATTAAGAAGGGGAGATGATTGCTAACACCTGCAAAGTAAAGGACAGTGGGTCATTTATGGGCCATTGATTCCCTTAGCTGACTGAATAGTAATACCAGAACTGCACCACACCATCCTGTTCCTGCCTCTGCCTGCAGCAGTGCTGCTGATTTGGGAGTGGGGGAGGGAGGGGCAGTGTTCCAGATTTCAGATTGTCCCATATGGTCACCCTACACAAGATCCACTTAAAGGTGCCATACAGTATTAGCACTGTTGGCATGCAAACACTTGCATGTTTCACAAGATGATCCCAGAGATTTCTTATAGGAATCCACAGTGTCAAAAATATTCCAACCTGTTGTGGCCTTTCTCAGTTCTTTGCAAGAGAAGAATCGCTGTATTATTTTTAGTGAAAGCTAAAAGCTGGCATTTTCTGAGAGATGGTGAGAGGGCAGTAGGACAGGCCCTATGAGGAGAGACTGAGGGACCTGAACCTGTTCAGCATCAGCAAGAGGAGGCTGAGGGGGGACCTGGTGACTGCCTACAAACTCATCAGCGAAGATCAAGAGCAAATAGGCAGAGCCCTTTTCTCCCCAGCACCACGTGGGGTGACGAGAAACAATGGTAATAAGCTGATGGAGAATAGGTTTAGGTTAGAGATCAGGAGGCAATATTTTACAGTTAGGGTGGCCAGAATCTGGAACCAACTTCCTAGGGAAGTGGTCCTCACCCCTACCTTGGGCAAATTCAAGAGGAGGTTAGATGATCACCTGTCTGGGGTCTTGTGAACCCAGCATTCATTCCTGCCTGTGGCAGGGGGTCAGGCTAGATGATTTGTTCAGGTCCCTCCTGACCCTAGCTACTATGAAACTATGTATTGAGTCTATTGAGAGGTGCCTTGAGTCTCAAAAGATTGAGGACTACTGACCTACACGAAGAGCATCTAGCTAGTGCAGGACTGAGGTGGTGATGGTAGCAAGAGGGAAGCTTGTCAATTTATTGTCTCCTTTATATCATCTTAATTTATTGTTTTGTATTTCTGACACTTAAGCAAGACTTCATTTGCCATGAGTTTATCAAAATGGTCCAAAGTCTTGGTATTTTATTCAACTTCTCATTTAATCCTAAGCAATCTTTATTTGTACTAAAACACCCACTTTTCATTTCCAGTGTGCTAGAAAATGCTTTTTTTCCTGAGTGAAGTTATAGCTGCAGTTATCTAGTCATTCTTTATCTCCAAACTGGCTTTCTATAGGTGGGACTGAATTTTTATGCTAAGGAAAAATTTTGTCTTGTGCAAAACTGAAGCTGCTTGTAGCTTCAAAAACTACAAAAAACATCTCTTCCATGCTCCATTCCCTTCCGCTAGCTCCCAGTCTGATATTGTTCCCACCTGGAACTTCAAAGCTGTTGGAGGTTGGGGTGGGGGAATGGACCCCAGCTGCATCACCAATTAAGAAATAAATCGGTGTATGGCATTTGTTTACTGAAGTAGGATGTTCAGTGATTGTGGTACTGTTCTTGAAGGGCTGGCTTAACAGTTGCAGAAATATTGGTTTCCTTTCACTGTCCTTTTGAACTGCTTTTTTCTAGATTAAAAAAATATGAAAGAAGTCTTGGCATGTTTTTATTTATACTTTGCTCGTATGTTAAGATACTAAGAGAGGAAAGTGAAAATACAGATAACTGAGGAATTAAACAAACCAATAACAATATATTGCAAAATCAACACATTGCTTGAAAATCTTTATACATATGTTTCCAGAAGAGCTCCTTTCACCTTAAAAAAAACAAAAACAAACAAACAAACAAAACAACAACCTCTCCCTTCCTCCCCCCCGCCCCCTTGACTGTCAAGGGCTATGGGAGCGAAGCCAGCCATTGTAGTATTGTATTGGCTACAGCTCTGGTTTTTGGGCTTGAGATCTATCAGTAGCTAGCTAAAGATATTACACTCATCCCACAGTTCTTTTTGGAAAGGACAACCCAGGTTAAATATTTATTTTTCTTATAATACCTTATAGATTTCAAATTGAAGTGATTTTTTTTTTTAAAGAAAAAGCTTACTTTTATCACCTTCTGCTTGCTTAATTTTTCTTTCTTTTTGCATTTCACTTACAGTGAAGATATCTTAATAAATTTAACTTTCATGTTTTGTGATTTCTCTTTTGCTAGGCTTTTTTTTCTTTGGAATAATGAACAGAGAAACATTTCAATTGGAGTAAGATTAGTAATTTTAGAGAATTTAAGATTTTAAGATTAGTAGGTTTAGAAGCATATTTAGGGCCTAAACTATTCTGAAAATGGGATGTTCTCCAGCATGTCACACATCTTTCTTTTTATCAGAAATGAGAAAACCTAACAATTTCAGAAATAATAGGCCCCGGAGATATTTTGGTCTTTGTTTAAAAAAAATAAATAGATAAATTGCTTTGCAAAGGAATAAATGTCTATGTGTCATTAATACAATGTAAACCAGAAACATCACAAATATAGAACATGCTTACTTGTAAATACGTTTGCTGCATCAACACAGCAATTTTTTTTTTTCTGGCTACAATACTGAAAACTACAAAGGTTGATTTAAGAATAAATGCCTTTATAAGATGTTCTAAATATTTATGCACTAAATGCATGTTTTCTGTTAAGCAAGTGTAATAGGCTTAACTTGAATTTAGTGAGTATGAAACATGACTGTTTGGTCAAAGTAACAATTGCAGCATACTCAAATTGTGAGAGTAGATTCAGAATACTGTAAAGTTTAAAACTACTGTTATGACGGTACCTGCCACATTCAGCTCCTAACACACATTAGTATTACTGTTACGTAATGAGCATCTGAGTGAACAAAATGCTTTGCATTAGAATGTCTTTTCTTGTTTGGAAACTTAACCCTGTCTGAGGTCCTATGTTTTATAATCGTATTATGCAGAGGACTTTGTAAAGAAATACTTACATAGCAATTACTTTATTAAAATTAATTATATAATTGTTATATTAAATTAAGCAATTTGAAAGATTAGTTATTACATGACAATTTAGAAGGCATTTTCCATCATATTGGTACTAAAAGACATTGTTCTACAGTAGATATGTTGTTGGTGTTTTAACTTCTCATAGGTATAGAGATAGAGAAATAGATAGAGACTACATGAGAATTATGCTTTTGCTGTCGTAACAACCCAGGAACAGTTTCTTTAATTTTGTTATTCTTAGTTAATTTCATAATTATTATTTGTGTAACAACCACATTAATTTATACATTTATACAAAACATATGTATTAGAATAGTGGTTTGGAAAAAAATGGTTTATGCTGCAGAAAGGTGACATATTCTTTTAAAAGCAGTGCCCACTTTTGTTAAAAGAGTTTTACAAAATCTTAAAGACTTTCTGGAATAATAGTAACAACAAAAAGTGGGTTTGCAGTGGAGGTTATCAACAATTAGTAAATAATGTATTTCATTTTGAAGGATTATCATGCAAAGGAAATAATTTAGAAATATGTTCTGAATCACGGAATGCCTTATTCTGTGATGTTCCAGTACTAGAAAAGTTCAGGCTAGAGGAAGCTATGTTTTCTGAAAAGTATCCAAAACCCAAATGGATATCTTACAAATATGGTATGCAGTATAGTATTTAGTTTTCTTTCCTAAAAGTTTTGTTGCAACAGCATAAAAGTCTTAATAAAAAAACAAAATCATAGTCTAAAATGGAAGCTTAAAAATCTGGCCAATATTGTTATTAGCAAACAACAACAGGTTAAAAAATTCTAATTTTCTTAAGTTTCAGCTCTAATTGGGAGAGCAAAACCAACTGCAGCAGTAAACTAGGCCAAGGGCAAGGGAGGTGCCTCCTAGCCTGTCTCTAGAAGCTTTCTGTTAGGAGGGAAAAGCCTTATTTGACAATAGCTAATTGCAGTTCAGACAGCTCACTAACTAAAATCATCTACCAGGATGAGGGCACCTACATACAGCTCTTCACTTGGTTTTGACTAGTTCTTTTGTAATGGAATTGTCATAATCAAATCAGTTGTCCTAGATCTATATCCTCTGTATGACAGTATCTACTGCTGTGTGATCCAGGAAGGTGCAAGAAATCCAATTGTGCATAATTTTGGAAGAATCAGTTTCTCTTCTGGCACTAATGGCACCTCTGTTTCCTCTCCAGTTTTTATCATTTTTTCCTTGCGTCTTGAGCTATTTCATGATGGCTGGATCCTGTTTAGTGTTATGATCCACTCAGCCTTTCTGGCTTCCAGTTCCTGGCACTGAGGCTGTTGTGGGAATACACTGAGATCAACCACTCCCCCCTCCCCCAGTCATTCAGACATATAATTTCAGAAGTCCAAAACTATGTTTTGGGGTACAGATCAATATTCATTGCTGAGCATCTTCATCTTTGTGACAGCCATTCTAGAGAGGGAATTCAGTTGTTCAAGCATAAATTACATGGAATTCTGTTGTTTGACTTCCCTTTCTTAAAATATCACTTTATGGACAGTTACAGAGATTTTGACTTCACTTTAAGCCTCAAAAAAACTTAATGGGTACACAAACAGCACAGTATATAGGAAGGTGTTAGAGACTTGCTGTGGGTTTAGCTGGGTTAAGCGTACATTAGATGCCTGACTTGAAAGGGGAAGCTTAAATGGGGAAAGCCTAACTCAATTGGGATCTGATTGGGAGTCTAAACTGTTAGCTTTCACCATGTGAGAGAAGCCTGACTTTGGGCTAGCACTAGAAAGATGCATGGCAGAGCCTCTCTGAAAGAAAAAGGTTGGCTTGATGAGGATCTAGTGCTTTCATTTGCTACCAGTGACTTGCCTGTTGTTGCTGAGTAAGATGGGGCCTTCCCTTAAAGGAGAAAGGCCAAAAATGTTTATCTCGCGTACTCAACTGATGTAATGCAGAAGTGATATGGTCAGAGAGACTTTTTTTTTTTTAACCGTTTTCATTCTTGGTCTCATGCTTCCCATTCTTTGCCATTGTGAGACAGTTTACTGGGTTTCATGGACCTGTGGCCTCATACAGCTTCTTGTGTTCTTTGCTTTCTAGTTTTTAAATATATTATTTTATTATAGTTGAATAATAGTGTATGTTGATTACTATTCTGAATCTTTATGCAACTATGGTATATTTAGCATGGTAGAGCAAGTAAAGCACCTATTCTGTCTGTTATATCACCAAATTCGTGAAACATGTAAGCCAAGTACACTATACCTAAAATCATCTCAATCTCAGTGTGAGAGGGGTGGCTGGGTCTATCTAGATCGCCCTCTGAACTCACCTGCCATGACTTGGATGAGAAGAAAGGAATGTTCAGTGTTACTTTTTGGGGTGTGAGAACACCACGGACCACCCAGATGGTAAATTTGCACGGTGCTGACTTTATTCTTAACAGGGGGCTACATAGTTGCCCTCCCCTTGCTAATTGCCCCATTAGCGAGGGAACCCGCCCAGCTGATAAGATAACTCATTGAGCCAGGGAATGCCTCAGATGCTCCCTAGTTACTGCAGTCCTATTTGTTCTTTCCCTGCTAATTGACTCATTAATGGGTGCGCGTTGCCAGCATCTCCACCAGTTGGGCAGGGAGATGGCTCGGCTGCTTCCCGTCTCCTCCCCTGTTCACTCAGGACCAGTTGTGTTCCCCCACTTATTAACTCATTAGCGGGGCATGCTGCCAGCAACTCCACTGATATTAAGCTGAGAGATACTTCTGCCGCTATCTTCCTGCATCTGATCGGGGACCTGGTCCTACCTCCGGCTGCCTGATAGCGTGGATGGCTCCGTGCTGCTCTCCCATTCTTCACGCCGCCCCGGCACCCTTTACCCGTCGACTCTTCTTGAGGCGATGATCCTTCAGCGTCCCGGCTCTTTCCTGAGCTGTCCGTCTCATCCACCGGGTCAGTATGCCTTCTTCCCAGTCTCCAGCGGTGTGTCTCAGTCCGTAGTCCCCAGCTCTCCTGTCTACTGATTGTGTCTTCGCGCTATCTCTTTTTCCCCTTGCAGCAGTCCACTCCTTCATCCTCTGGTGCCCAAAGGCAAAGTGCGCTCCTTCGCCGTCTGGCTTATACCGGCCTCAGCGGGCTAATTATCCTAATCTTCCCCCAGTGAGCAACTCCCTTTACCTGTGTAAGGTGTTCACTATGGCTGCCCGCCCCCACATGGTTACCTTAGTACAGGGGCTCCTGCTTGGGCCCCTGTTACACTCAGCAATGTGAATTACCATCCTGGGTTGTTGTCTTGGAAAAAATCCATTTAAGATTATCACATTTGTGAGGTCAGAATCAGATTATTCCAGAGATATCAGCTGAATATAAATATGTAGCCCTATAGATTTTTTTAGATTTATCATATTTCAAATATTACTTTGTGATACAGACACATAATTTTCATGGAAGTTTACAGGAGTAAGCACCTCCCCTTAGACCTTGTCATCTCTACTAATTACTTGTAGCTACAGGAAAATGTAATAATATTGATTAGTTGGCATCTGCTATTGGCAGAGATTTTGCGCTTATACCCAAGACCTTCAGATACCAGAATGGTCTAATATGACAGGAATAAACAAAGAAGCTTTAACTTATGGGGCAATGAACCAGCATAAATTGGAATTTAGGCTAGGGACAGACGTTCAGAAAGCCCAAACCTGAACTGATTCAATGTTTTCAGGTTAGTCTAACCTGGTTAGGTTGAACTGGTTTGTAACTGGACATTCTCTCTGGACTGAGCAAATTCAGGCACATACCTGCAGTGGCTCAGGCTAGAAGAAAGGGGGGGATGACACTAGACCAGCCCTCCATTCCCTTGCACAGTGCTGAGCTGAGGGGGGGGGTGTAGCCAGGCCCCGGCAAGACCTCTGATTAGGGAGGTCTTCTTGCACCATTCCAGGCTTTTCCTCACTGGTTGCTCAAGCGGCAGGAGTGTTGCCAGGCCCCAACCCCGTGCTAGCACTCTGAAGCAAGGGGTGGTGTGCATTGCATGCATCTGTTCATGATACGGAGCTTTTCAATCTCTCTCCCTGCTTCTTTATACTGTCTGCAGCAAACTGACAGACAAGCAAGCCAGCAGGGGGATGATAACACTGTTTATCACCCCATCAGCAAAACAATAGCCTCTCTCCATTAGTTCAAACTCTTCTTAAACAGCTTACCAGCTGACCTGTTAATTAGCTCCAAAAAGCCCTTAGTGGTCACTGTTCTGTCTGCCTGTCCCTATGAAATTGGAGGCACACACAGATACCTCTCAGCATTAACTAGCAAACCACATGCCTAGTGTCCATGGGACTGGGGTCTGTGCTGTGGGAGATAGGAGGGGGGGATTTCTGTTTGAGCAGTGGGGAGGGGAGAGTAGGGCAGGGGGAAGCCAGGCAGACCCTGCTGTGCTCTGCTGGAGCAGGGCTCTCTGCTGGAGCTCCAGCCAGGGAGCAGAGGGGAGGGGCCAGCTCTGCAGTGGAGCAGAGAGCCCTGCCGAGCCCAGCCCAGAGAGCATGCAGGGATGCTGGTTTATCTTAAACCAACAAGGGGGCTGGGACAGACATTGCATAAACCAGTTAAGTTGGATACTACATTCAACCAGGTTCATCTCAAACTGGTTTCAGCCATTTTCAAACTGGTTTATGTGCACTGAATATCTGTTCTGTTACAGGTTTAAACCAGTTTCTGATCACTTAAACCGGTTTATGTGTAATGTCTGTACCTAGCCTTAGTGTGGTGTGGCCAGTTGGGAGAAATTGAGGAAATGTTTACCTAGAATACATCTGTGTGCCTGTTATGGCTTGATTTTTCCTTCAAGCTTTCCCTTTTTTCTCTTGTCCCTTTTTGCTCCAAAGTTTGCTAATTTTTTTCAGTGCACATTTGATCATTATTGTGTCGGAACTTGAGAGACGGAATGGAGGGGACATCATTTTGTTATGCCAGATAACTTTAAAGACTGAAAGACTTAACTAGGTTATTTATGTAGGGACATTGAAAATCCAATTAAGTTTAAGGATGATGTTGACAGGACACAGGGTACAGATAGTTAATGATTTTTAATCTGGAAATGAAAAGTGTTTGCAACCATCAGATGGATGAGGTTTTGGAATAGTTAATATTGGAGCAAATAAGCTGACTAATTTTAAGAAGGAGTTTAGTAAGTTTATGAAAAGGATTATATCATATGTTTGCCTGTGAAAGAAGGGACTGGTATCAGCGACCAAGGAGGTCTATTCACTTGCATATCTATATGATTGTCACTGAGTTTAAAAGACAAAAACATTAGTTCTGTATTTTACTGCTCTATGCCAGGTTTTTAAATGAAAGATGATACTACTTTCAATTAATTTGTTGTTTAACTTTAAAAGAAATCATGTGACTTGCTTTAACTTTATCCATTCATAGGTTTGTAGGCAAATACTGAAAAATAAAGGGAACAAAAGTAAGATTTGAGTTCCTTTTCTTTCCGATGAAAAATACGTGTCCCTGTTTGGTTTTAGTACGTCACCAAATCCTTTTCAAATGTTTTCTACGTTTCTTGCAATGGGGGGAAAGCTCCTCCCAGGTGTGCACAATATGCATCTTAAATTATTATTTTTTGTTTCAGGTTTCTTAGCTACCAGTTTCTTCAGTTGATTCTGAATGGCTTCTATTGGATTTATATTAGGTGGCTGTGATCACCAAGGTGCTAAGCACATGATTTTTTTGCCCTCCCAAGAGAGATTTATCTAAAGACTGCTTTGATGTATACTTTGTACTCAGGCTGGTTTCCCAGTGGGGTCATTTTTATGCTGTTATTCTATCAAAAGTGCTTTATCTCATATGGTATCAATGAAACACAGTTTGCCAGCATATTAAAATAAGATGTGATCTTCACCAAGACAGAGATTTCCCCCATTACTGACAGTAGGAAGCATATTATTTGCTTTTTAAAATGAATTTTAATTTAGCTGTTTTTATTTATAAAATACACCTATAAGGTGTTTAGTGGGATGTTGCAAAACCTATCTAATACATATTACATTTTTCATACTATAAACAAATGCAACCTGAAAAGAGAGAACCCCCACAATAAACATTATTGTACTTTTGTCTCCCTCACTTGAATGATATCTAAGTTTGATTGCAGACTCTTTGGGAAGCCTTATATTATTATTTTTATTATTAAGAAAGAAGAAACAATCTCTAGTGCCTGAGAGCAAGTGACAAAAGAAATGATTCTTACAGTATGAGTTAAATCAGCAGATAAGACCACTGTGAAACTATTGAAGGAAACAATTGAAAAAACATGTCCTAACTCATTCCACCAAATGTGGTTTGCCCTTGGTTGTTAGGATGTCATGCAAAGAAAGAAGTAGCCTCAAAGGGCACATCCAGATGATCACACATGGACGTTGCCCCGGGGACAGTTAGTAGCAGTACAGATTTGTGCCGCTGCTAGATGTCCCCAGGGAATGCCCCTGCATATGTGTTCTGGTGCACAGCAAGTTGCCCCAGGTGGAATAGGGGAGGCTGTGGCCAGCACCTGCACAGGCCCCAGCAGCCTTACCTGGGAAACTGGGGTCCTCCAGGGCCTCCAGTGGTGGCGATCTGGGTGTGCAAAGTCTGACTGGCAGCCAGAGCATGGATGGTCTCTCTGGCTGACCAGGCTCTGGTTTTGGGCGGTGCACACTCACTCCCGCTGTATGCGCCCCGCTGCTTTTTTTTTTGGTGTTCTTTTTTTTGATCCCAGGGAATCCCAATACTTAAATTTGGCTTTGTGCTGCAAATATGCAGTGTACAGAATCAAATCATATGTTCAGGGTGTGTTTTGCAGTGTGTCAAAAGCCTTTAAAGTTCTGCAAAACGCATGTGCGCACTCATGTGAATGCAGCCAAAAAGAGCAAGGAGTTAAGCTTGGAACTCACAGCCAGAAAGATTATGTCACATTCTGCTGTAGCATCAGCCTTTTTGGATTAGTCAACTAAGCATTCTAACCCATGTAAAATTATTATCCATATGTAAATTTAAATATTTATATCAAGGTGGGTCATGTGGGTATGTTCAATTATTCCAAACTATTTTATAATTAAAAACTCCATCCTTTTTCAAATTGTCTTGGATACCGTATCTTCTCACGTACAAAACATCTCAAAATAAGATACGTATCTTATTTTTGAAATATAGAATAAAGGGGGGGAAAACGATCTTTTCATAAGTAACTTAGTAGCAACAGCCAGGAAACCAAACTTGCTAATTGTTCTGCTCCCTGTAGATTGCATGAGGAGTTAGTTTTCATTTTGCCTGGCATAAGCTTAAGCACAGGAATTGATGTTACTGTATTTCATTGCTTATATGTACGCCCCAATTTTCAGCAGCTTTGTTTGGGGCAGGGAAGGTGTATATTGTATGCAAGAAAAGATGGTATTTGGGTGTTACATGACTTTTTATGGACTGCTTTTCTTTTGAAATTCTTGTTTCTCATCACTGTGTTTTCTCTGCAAAGATATTAACAATATTATTGTCACAAACCTGTCCACAGGGTACCACCAGAGCTCTGAGTTTCTCTCTGGTGTCCTGCTGCTTATCCCAAAGAACAAACTAAGGTTTGCCCTGGGATTATCTTTATCCCTCCAAGTGTCAGCTGCACAGTCCTTATCCCAGACCTCACAGCTGCAGCAGTGGAGTCTCTGTCCTCTCCAGGTGGCTTCCTATGGGTTACAAAAGAAACTTTAGGTCACCCTTTCCATAGAATGGGCTAGCCTGGAGATTACTCTTCACCACAGGCAGTCAGTAGGAGACAAACAACAGAACAGACTTGCAAGTCCTCAAAGAGAACAGGAGAAAAGACTTATACAAGAAAAACTGACTGTGAATTTGGTGACAGAACAAACAAAAGTTGTGTTTAGTTGCTGATGTCCAGGATAGAGATTTTTAGAAACTTTCTCTACTCTGCTTTTAGGCAGTTGAGAACCTGTCAGGCTATAACTCAGGCAATATCCTGAAAAGCTGCTTAGGTGCTTCACATTCAGCTCTTGTATCTATAGTGAGGATTCACCAGCCTGGCTGACCTGAATGTTTACACTCCTGTATCCTGCCTAATGCCTTTTGAGATTCACAGACTAGGTGTCCCTGTATCTTAAGTCCAAACAGGGGTCTAATTTGGTAGACATGTTGTAAGCCACCTAACACACTGACTAATCAGTTCAACACTCATGGTCGCTTTCCAAAGGGCACACAAAAGCACCTGTTCTGGCCTCACCCTGAATGCTACAAGACAGAAAATTGTATACCAAACTTAGAATCTTTAACACAAAGATACAAGGGCCTCAAAAACTGCAGCATGACATAGAAAGACAGTAAGAGAGGTAGGGGTTTAGGTTGTAGCCGTGTTGGTCTAAGGATATAGGCAGACAAGGTTCCTTGGGTGAATTTGATATCTTTTATTAGACCAACCCAAATGGTCAGAGAATACTTATTAAGCAAGCTTTCGGGTTCAAAAACCCTTCGTCAGGCTATGGATGCTGCAGCAGTTGGGGTGTGCTCTTCCTGGATGGAATGAAAAGTAAAGAAGCCAGGGGCTGGGCTGGGGAGTCAGTTGCCAGGCAGATTGTAATGTATCAAAAATCCAATGTCTGTGTTTAGTCCATGATCTCTAGTATCCAGCAGGTTGATGAAATGGAGCTCATAGGCTCATCTCTGGGAAGTGTTGTGTAAGTTTCCCTTGAGGATCAGGACTGAGAGATTGGAGAGAGAGTGGCCCTCCTGTGAGAAATGTGCCCCCACCGGTAATTGGGTGTTTCTGTCTTTGATGGATTTCCGGTGTGCATTCATTCTGGTGCGCAGTTGTTGTCTGGTCTCTCCTACATATCTTCCATCAGGGCATTTGGTGCATTGGATGAGGTATATTACATTTCTGGAGGTGCAGCTGTAAGATCCTGGGATGCTGATGGCTCTGTTGTGGGGTGTAGTAATAGTGGGGGTGGTGGAGATGTGCTGGCAGGTTTTGCATTTCTTGTCCTGGCATGGTGTGGATCCTTTTGGTGTGTTCTGGGCTTGAGGAAGTTTGCTTCTGGTGATGAGGTTGGCGAGGTTCGGTGCTTGTCTGAAGGCTAGGATGGGTGGCTCTGGGAAGATCTTTTTAAGAATAGGGTCTTTTTCTAATGTGGGTTGCAATTTTTTGAGGATTTTCCGTACAGGTTCAAGGTATGGGTGATACGTCATAACCAGTGGTGTGCGATTTGTGTGTGTTTTTCTTCTGTACTGCAGCAGTTCTTCACGTGGTATCCAGGTGGCTCTTTCAAACGTGCGATCTACCTCTCTGGAGGAGTGTCCTTGCTGGGTGAAAGCCTTTTTAAGATTGAGAGGTATGCTCTTATTCTAAGATTAATTCAGGTGTCTCTGGTCTGCGTTATGCTGGAGGTCAAACTGTATGATCACAATTGTCTTTTCCCACCTTATAGTCTGATAATGACCCTACTGTTCCTGTGCTGTTTGGTGTTCCAGAGAACACTGGACATTTTAAGGTACAGTTCCACATAGAGGTGTGACTGGGGTACTGATCCCTAGCATTAGACTGTGGCTATCTCTTATAACCAACATTGTAGTTTGGTGTTCACTGGCCTTCCATTGTTGTTTCATGCTGTTTTGCACCCTGTTTTGAATCGAGATCTTGTGTTTAATTTATACTTTATGTTGATTTGCATTTTCTTCAGTGTGAGATTTTTGTTCATCTTATTGCATGTTGAATTAACTCAACAAGTATGGGTATTAAATTCTTGTTCTTGAGTTACTGGTGGTTGTAAACCTATGGGCTTGGAAATGATTTACTGATTTTTTTTTTTTTTTTTTTAATACAGCTGTTAAATTGGTTTCCTTCTTAAAATTTGACTCTGACTGATGAATTAGGCTGAAATAGATTGTCTTGCTGTCTATCCTTTTATTAATGGATGGAATCAGGAGACACTTTTACACTTCATATTATTTTATTTTATTACTTGTGTCTTTGACTATTGCATAGAGATCATCCAAGAAGTAACTACTTAATTTTTAAATTTATGTACATATTATCAATCATATAGAAACATTTTTAGAAATTGAAAAGCACTAAATGTTTTGTTTTCTTGAAGGCACTGTTGGTGTGTTTAGATTGAATTGACTACCTCAGGTGTTTTTACAAATTGTTTGCTACTTTCTTCAATAATTTTGGTAATAGAAGAAGAAAAGTAGATATAAAATGATTATTTCAAGGGAGTAATGGCTGGGATTAGCACCATCCTTCAATCAAATATGTAATCTTACCTGCTTTTTAAGATTATCTGCATTGGTTAGTATTGGACTTAAGCTCCCCACCTCAAATGTTTCCATCTGTGAAATGGAGCAATCCTTATTCTAGACCTTGGAATGCAAGTTCATCAGCTACATTCCAAGGAACCCTTATTATTCTTGAGTCTGCTTTCCCAATACTGTATGGTGTTGTAAAATATTTTTGTACCTTTTTTTAGTTTCAAAGAAAAGAGGCTTCCAAAATTTATAAGCACAGTAGAGTTGTCTTTTTAGATCATTCTCATCTTTGCTCAGAACTGTTTGATATTTATATTGTAGGACTCTGTTTCCCAACAAAAGTCATGTGATGTCAGCAATGAAGTGCAGTAAGAGCTCTCTTAGGATTACTTTAAATAGAATGGAAGACTGTGGATATATACGGTTGTGTGGCCTTGAATGTGATTTTTATTTGATATATGAGCTGTGACATAACTATTGCTTGAGTGAGATGTGCCTGTAAGCAATGTAGTATACAGATGGGGTTTCTCTGAAACAAAGCCAGAGAGTAAATCAGAATGTGTTCATTTATAGGGTAAAGAATACTTCATAAGACACATGGAAACATTTCTGTGTTTTTTCATTAAATAGCTCTTTTTGGACTTTAAGCACTTTTTATGATTGTTCATGTTAATATGTCATTTGCCTGAACCAAGAATGCATACATCTATATGGTTTAGTAAGAAAGGAGAAAAGAATAAAATGTTACAAAACGTATTCAAATAATTTTGAGAAACATACTGTATTCCATATACCAGCGTGTCTACCAGTGTTAAATATTTGACAAAAATCTATTTCCATGCTGTTGTTGAAGTAAAGACTTATTAGCATCTGCTGAAAATGATTAATGATGAAATACACGATTTATAAAGAATGAGAAGTAATGACAAGATGGTAATACAAAATGACCTGGGTTGCTTGGTATAAAGGGCCCATTAAACTTCATTTTAATGCATTTTAATATAAAATATGAAAATGTATACATATAAGGGAATAAGAGAATGCAGCCTGTATGTACAGAATGAGGGACTGTATCTTGAATAATTCCGAAATGAATCCAAGGGTCATTGTAGACAGGCAACTCAATATCAGCCCCAAATGCAGTGATAAAGGCCAGGGACAGAAGTTACACAGAAACCAGGTTAAGTCTTCATAAACTGGTTTAAACCTGTAACAGAACAGACGCTCAGTGCACATAAACCAGTTTCAAAATGGCTGAAACTGGTTTAAGATAAACCTGGTTAAATGTAGTATCAAACTTAACTGATTTGGGTCAAACTGGTTTATGAAGCTTCTGTCCCAGACCCCTTCCTGGTTCAAGTTAAATCACAGTCCCCTAGCATCCCAGCATAGGCTTTGTGTTCACTTCTTCCTGCTGCCCACGATGTCTCTGGGATTTGCAGTCCAAACACACAACAGCAAAACTGCATGGTTGCTTATTACTTCCTCTTCCTGCTTCCAGGTGCCTCTGGGATTTGTAGTCTATGATCACAGCCAGCAGGACTCTGCAGGGTTGTTCCCTTTTATTCAATACATGCTCACTTCAGAGAAAGGACTAGTCTTATTCAAGCTTTTATTAATTCAATGCCACTACCTTTTTCCCCACCCACCATCTCCTCAGGTTGGCAGGTGCTGACCCTCCAGCTAGCTCTGGGCTGGAGCTTGATCATGCCCCTCCTCTCGAGCTGGGAGGGGGGAAAAACCTTGGAGCTGGCAGGCTGGGAGGTCTGCTCTAGTGCCCCCAGGCTTCTGGCTTGATCCACTGAAGGCATGTGCCTGCATTTTCTGAATCAAAAGTGAATGTCTGTTTTCTTGCTTGCTGGTTCAATCTCTGCAGCTTAACCTAACCTTCAAAGACTGAACCAATTCAGCCTTGTGCTTTTTGACTGTCTGTACATAGCCAAAAAGAACTAATGTCCTTTCTGTGTCTATGCAAAATGTCAACAGCATTCAGTGCTTTCTTGCTTACAGTTTGAGGACAGAACCATCTTGGGGACAAGTTCTCTGAGTAGAGTTCTCCGTAGCCTGAAACTTGCCCAGCTGTAAGTTTGACCACTAAGGCATACTTCTTGCTGTATCTTAGTTTGAGAATCTAAATTATTTGGTGCTGAATTATTCATGTTTAATTCTGCAAATTCTACTGAAGACCAAATGTTGGGTGCTTTAAATTAATCTAAATATATATAAATAATATCGTGTTTCTCCTGGATTTTCCTATATTGGATTTTATATGCATGATTTTGATTTAAAAAAATTGGTAAAATTCAGTATGGTTTGATGAAGTACACTAACTGTCATACAAAATTAGTAAGAATTATAATGCTTCTCTTACTAAGCTCTCAAAGCATTTTACAAATGAAAGCTAAATAGTAGGGCTGTGTGAAGCTTCGGTAGCTGATCCAATCTGGAGGAGATTCAGCCCAATTTGGGGACCAAATCTCTGAATCTGAACTGAATTGGGAGACCACCTAAAAGCTCCAAATTGATTTGAAGCATCCAAATCAATTCAGAAAAGCTTCAGCCAATTTGGAGATTCATCTGTAGACTAAACAGTCATCTGACACAGCTGTTTCAAGCTGGTAAGTCTGTTGGGGGGGGGGGAG
>NW_005843029.1:61068-66336 GCF_000455745.1 Alligator sinensis
AGGCAGGGCTCACTCCAGGCGGAAGCGGGCAAGCGGCAGCAGGGCATAGCCCCCACTCCCAGTGCTGCTGCACCCACATCCCAGGCCCCCCTGCACTGGCTGGCAAGTGGGATCAGGGCAGAGGCCCTGCTCCCAGTGCTGATGTGGGCGCAGCAGCACTGGGAGTGGGGGCTATGCTGTGCTGCCACCCAGAGTGAGCCATGCCTGCATCACACCCCGACCTCCTGCAGGCACAGGTGGAAGAGCCGTGAGAGATGCCCCCATGGCTCCGCTGCCCAACCCAGCCTCCTGGCACTTAAAAACAAACAAACAAACAAAAA
The DNA here is from genome assembly GCF_000455745.1 of Alligator sinensis. Classification (NCBI taxonomy): domain Eukaryota; kingdom Metazoa; phylum Chordata; order Crocodylia; family Alligatoridae; genus Alligator; species Alligator sinensis. Next base: position 61,389 of record NW_005843029.1, read on the forward strand.
AGGCAAGCCCCGCACTCACCGGCTCTGGCAGTGGAGATTAGGGCCTCAGAATAGCTTGTCCCCAAGATGCTCCTGTCTTCTAACTGTAAGCGAGAAAGCCTTGCATGCTGTTGACACTTCGCATAGTCATGCATAGGCATGGCCCCCTGCACAGCAGAGGGCAGTGGGGGGCAGTGAGGATCGCCCCCCCACCAGGCAGCTGTGCAGCAGCTGCTTCATGGCATGGGTGCATGCTGTCTGAGACCTGGGGCAACTCCAGCAGTCACCTGGAGCCCGGCACCGCCCAGCCCCAGTGGCCCCATCTCCCAGACAGCGCCCTGCTGAGCCACGCTGTACCTGCACCATGGGACAGGTGCTGCGATCTGCACTGCCCTGCACTGCATGGGGGGGGCTCTGCCATGAGTGCCCAGAGGCCCCAATCGCCACTACTGCAGCCAGTGAGTGCAGAGCTTTAAGAAAAAAGAAAAAAAAATGCCCCGCACTCGCCAGCAGCAGGAGCAGTGATTGGGGCTTCTGGGCGCTTATGGCAAAGCCTCCCCACGCAGCTGAGGGAAGTGGGTGGCAGAGGGGATTGCCCCCCACCTCTTGGCACCCACATGGCAGCTGCCTCATGTCACAGGTGCATCGCAGCTCAGCAGGATGCCGTGCGCTGTCTGAGAGCTAAGGTGGTTCCATGGGTCAGCTGGAGTCTGGTGCCACTCAGCCCCAGCCTCCCCAGCTCCCAGACAGTGCGCGGCGCCCTGCACTCACGTGATGTGACAGCTGCCGCACGGGTGCCAGCCAGAGGGGGGTGGGGGGGCGCGATTCTTGCTGCTCCCCACTACCCCGCACTGCATGGGGGGGGCCCTGCCACATGCCCTCAGAGGCCCTGATTGCCGCTGCTGTAGCTGGTGAGTGTGGGGCTTTTTTAAGTGCAGGGACTAGACTGGGGCCAGTCAGGGCACCCATGGGGGCTTCTCCCACAGCTTCCCCCTGCTGGGGATAGGCAGGCCCAGTTGGAGGAGCTGCAGAAGAATTTGCAGACATCCGGCTGCGCCTGCCTCTCCCCAGTGGATCCGAATCATCAATTCTCTCCAAACCAGTGCCAAATTTTTCAAAACCAATTTGACCGAATTGATTCAGGACAGTGATCCAAATCTCCGAATCAAATCACTGTCCTCCATATTGGCTGAATCCAAATCCAAATCGAATACGTCCCTATTCGCACAGGGCTACTATATAGCCCCATTTAAAAAATGAGGAACTATAGATTGTAACTTGTCAAAGATTTCACAGACTTAGCCTTTGAGTTGTGATGATTTAAATACTACTTAGGTTTTGCTCCTAAGAGAGGTTGACTGTTAGGAAGCTTTGTTTGTGCCAAGCCACAGGCAAAAATTATGGGCAGGCTTGGCTGATAGGTCTGTTCATTACACGAATTCATCACCTACAGATACAGCACTGGAAAGTGTTATAGGCTACTATACTCGCTCATGGTCTTCAATAACAGCAGTTATATGGCTACTTGGACTCTGGTTCCAAAGTAAATGATGGATATATTTAGTCTTTGGTGAGGGCATAACAATTGCTCTCAAACATTTGCTTACCAAATCTCTGTATCGTTTTCTCTATTGCCCTTCACAGCATTTCATGACTTGTTGTAGAATATTAGTGAAGTGAATGAGATGCTATGAAAATAAAATTGCTCAGTACTTAAAGGCCAAGTTCTGGCTTTACACCTTGTGAAGTCACATTAATGTTAAAATATTTTCCAAGTTACTAATGACAGACATTAGCTATAAATGTTTAAGGGCTCAATATTATAGTAATTGTTGCCTTTTGCCTAATTATATTTGAGTGGGGGAGACCTGCACTCTCTGAATTCTGCTCCAGTCTCTTTCCCTTACCTGATCTGCTGCTGTGCTTTCTACTCCCTGTCTGATCTGTCACTCTGCCTGTCCCCTTCCCAGTGTACTGCGTGCCGTCGAAAGAGGCTGCCCTTGCCACTTTCAGCAACTGTTAGCCACCCCTGATATAGATGATGCAAAAATGATGCTCTTCAACAGATAAGATGACATGTGTTTACTTATCTTTTACTCTGTCTTATACTGTCTTAAGGTAACAGTTTAGCTACTCTAAATAGCATTTTACAGAATATTTTTGTTTTTGTTGTTTATTATTTGTATTATGGGAATACCTACAGGACAAAACATCAGTGTGTTAAGTGCTGTGGAGACACATAACAAGGAGACAGACAGCTGCTATGCTGCAAAACTTGTATAGTCTAACTTGCATGGCAGGTATATGGGATAATATGCATAATAGGGCCAGTTCTGATTGGTTTATTCCCTGCATTTTCTCCATTGCAATACTTTTGGGTTCTGTGCCATGATCCACAGAAACTTTTCCAAAGTGTAGCTTCTCAGGTTATGCATGCCTCTGTGCTTTTGGATAGATATAAGCAGTGATTTACAACCTTTTTTAATGGAATCTTTTTCCCAACACGATCTGCCACCTTGAAAAATTACAAGATATTTCTTAGCACAGTTGTTACTGTTTATCCTTTAGCTGTTTATTTTCTGCCTTCTGCATTTCCTTTATCTTTGTCCTAGTTTTCATTCTCATTAGTCTTTTTGTCTTTTCTTTCCTCTGCCAGGAACCTATTCTTACTTCTTTTCACTGGCTCCCTACTGCTTCCTCCTTCATGTTTTGCCATAATATAGACCAAAGCATCTGTTCTGGTATAGAGTTTATGTGGACCTTCTTTTGGTATAAAATAGATTTCCAAAGTACTGGGGAAACGAGGCTTATTGCTCTCTTCCGGATATAAAATTTTGAGAACAGATTCTTCATTACATTAACATGTCTTGCATAGATGTAGTTCTTATACTTGTCAGACCTGTCCACATATCTACTCTTTTTTTTTCTCTTTGACCATAGAGCTATACTTAGACTATAAACTTTTTAAGAATAAGAAACATCTTTTTGTTATGTGTATGTAGTGTCCAAACCACAGGCTCTGATGCCTGAGTAAGGCACTACCCTAAGATAAATAATCCCAGAAAGATGCCAGACATAGAAGCAAAATCCGTCCACTTGGCCTAGGACAGGCATTCAAAAAGCCTGAGCCTGAATTGATTCAGTCTTTTCAGGTTAGTCTAAACTGGCTAGGCTGAATGAGTTTGTAACTGCGCAGACGTCCCAGAAATGCAGGCACCTGCCTACAGTGGCTCAGGCTAGAAGCCAGAGGGCTGCTAGAGCAGCCCTTCCTTCCCTTCCACAGTGTTGCGCTGAGGGGGAGTGTGGACAGGCCCGGCAGGATGCTCTTATTAGGAAGGGAGTCCCCCTCCCTTCTGACCAGCCCGGCAGGGAACTGGTAACACAGTGTTTATCATCCCTAACTCGGTGTTTATCACTTCATTAAGAAAACAGCAGAGGGACATGACCAGCTACCTGTTGATTCTGCCTTTGTCCTATCTGCCACAGCATGGATGATAGCCAGCATATGGTCTAGTAGCTAATGCTAAGAGATGTCTGTAAGGCAGAGGGGATTAGGGGGGGAGAGCGGGAGCAGGGGGAAGCCAGGCAGACATCTGCAGTCTCTGCTGAGCTGCAGCCAGGAGCAGAGGGGAGGGGCCAGCCCTGCTGTGGAGCAGAAAGCCCGCCCAGCCTGGAGAGCATGCAGGGATGCTAGGAGAGTCTGGTATAACTTAAAGCAGCAAGGGGTTTGGCACAGACATTGTATAAACTGGTTTGACCCAAATTAGCTAAGTCTGAAACGACATTCAACCAGGTTTATCTCAAACCGGTTTCAGCCATTTTCAAACTGGTTTATGTGCACTGAACATCTGTTCTGTTACAGGTTTAAATCAGTTTCTTATCACTTTAACTGGTTTATGTGTAACTTTTGTCTCTAGCTTTGAAGCTGATAATTTTCTTTTTGAGCTTCCTGATGCATGTTTTGTCTTGCATATATTAAAGATTTGTTTCCTTATCATTTTAGCACTGTGTAGGATTTGCAAGCTTTGATGACATTTCTAATTCGTTTTTTCATAAGGATAAGATAATTTCAAACGCTATCCAAAATAGCGTAGTAAGGTAGACATTTAAATCAGTCAATTTCTTTTCTAACATGGTTTTCCTGAAAAGTAAAAATCTTTCAGACAAAGCTTATATGCCTTGCGTACTCTTTATTAATTGTGCAAGGTTGTTTGTGACTTACATAAGGCTAAGGGCTTGAGACCCTCGAAACAAGTTAAATGATCATTTTGCCATACTGTAACTTAGCTGAAGCTGTTTGCCAAAAGTCTTCATCTCTTAGAAAGATAAGTGTCTGCAATTTCTAGTACGTTAGAACCTGAATTTCTTGTATATTGGTGGTTTGCAACCTGCTTAATTCACAGTAGGTTGCTGAATTAAGGATAATCTATTGGCTGATTGTTGGCAGCTAATAGATTTACATCAAAGGGCATCACTTTGATCAGCTTGGGTTTATCAGTGGTACTCCAGAGAGAAGTAGCATCCTTTAAAATAAAAGTTGTAGTGAAGAGCCAGAGCACCTCAGTGGTCCTATGCAGCTGTTTGTTATTGCTATGTATTCCCCAAGCTAGTTTGTAAACCCTCATCTTCACAGGGGGCTAAGGTGACCTGTGAAGAATGTGGGTTCTACTGTAATCCTGTAGTTCTTAGGGTAGCAGTAAAGCTGGTTTGTGGAGGTGAGTTCATAAATTGTACAAAGTACTGTTTTTTCCGTGTTGAGCCAGAGTGAATGCTCATTTCAGGAAAACAAGCTTCAGTTTCTTTTTAACTAGTGGTACTATTTGTTCATTAACTTGTTAATTAATCTTTTATAGTAGGATGTCTGCAGGGGCAATGCCTTGAGTGTATAACTTTGCTCCAATTTTAACTTGAAACTTTCTCTTCCCCTTGATCGTGGTGATGTAAGAGCATGTGCCTAGAGATAGGGAAA
>NW_005843029.1:66367-87692 GCF_000455745.1 Alligator sinensis
GAGAAAGAGGAAGTGGACCCTATTAATTAATGATTCTGGAGTGAGACCTTTTGAGGACACACTCTCATAGATTCTGATGGGTAACTTTGCTAAAAAGGGTTCTGTGACCTTTATGGCACAATTCCCGATGCTAAATTTGTAGGGTTGGCAGCTGGTCAGGACCTTTCTCTTATTATGTATTTTTATCTAGTAATTTTTTTAGGCATGTATATCATGTGCGGTAAAATATCAGAATATTTTATATGTATCATTGCAATATTAGGTCTGTGGATAGTATGCTCTTTAAATGGAATCTTATTTAATGATATTGGAGCAAAGGTGGACCTATTTCTGTGTATACCTGTCATCTGTGTTTCTTTATCTGCATGGCTTTATCCTGGCATGTTTCATATTTCCTACTTAATGCTTGGATTTTTTCAGTATTTCCCTGTACATGATAGCCATACAAGAACTCTTTGTATTGCACACTGCACTTTACACAGTTCCTTACTAGAGTAAGTAAATACATTACCTCAACCCTTAATCAACCCACTACTGCCACTGATGACCCAATACTTATACTGTAATAATGCTGCTGTTGAAGTTCAGCCAGGCTCTGGTGTCGTTTTTGTAATGCATTGCTGTAGGCAGTTCTGAGGGTGTAGAGCCAAAAAGCTTTTTTCCTTGGTTTCATTTCCACTTTCATTTCCTATGGGATTTTTATTTCCTATAGAGGGTTAACCTTGCCTCAACTGCTTGAAAATTTAAGTTGCCTACCTATTGTGTGGTCACTGCGTTGAACAGATGCTACCATTTTCCATTGGTCTTATCCTCTCCTCATAATTTCCTTTCTCTATTTTTTTCTGTGTTATATAGGTATGCTAGCTTTTGAATAATAAATTGCTGAATAACACTTTTGAGACTTACTTAGGTTGCAGTTTTTGCCTGTTTTGTTTTGTTTTTCATATTACTTGTAATTTCTGCATTAGTGGTAGGAATGTTTTAGACCCATTCTGGTCCTTGGGGAGTGTAACTGAGAACTGTCAGCTTATATGCAGTAGAAAAGATATTTAATGAATTGCAATACTGTGGTGTTCACATTTTCTTTGTAACAAATGCATTATCTATGAGGAAGTGGTTGGAATAATTCTAAATGAATAGGCCTTTAAAACTGCCAGCAGCCTCCATTTTTAACATGAACAACTGTCTCTTAGAAAAATAAAATTTGATCACCAGAAAGATTAAGAGTAATCTGTCATATTAAACATCTGGATATTTTTGGCCTGACCCCACAGTGATGACATACTTTGCAGTGGAAATAAAATATGCATTCTACATATGTGGAATGACATCTCTAGATTTACAAGATGTCTTGTTTTCTTTCATAGTGCATATTGCATGTATAATATCCTCATCAAAATACACATATTTTTGGCTGTTAATATATCTGAATCTCAGTTATGTTGGATGTACTAGGGTGGCACATATGCATGCGTAGAAAGTTGTGGCCATCTTGCTCCCATTTTCATAAAGCCCAATTTTGATCACCGTTTTTGGCATATATTAAGGTACCAAATTATGGCAACATCATCTCCTTGCTTGATATTGAAATACCATATTTGTTACTAAGTGTTGGAGGTTTGTCTTTAATTTGTCCCCCTCCCGCTGCTAGAGCAGGGAAAATGAATCTTAGAGATCAGGTAACCCACTTCCCTTTTGTCCACCCCTCCAAACCTTCTTTCCCCTGCAGTTCCCCCTCCTCCCCCACATCGTCAGACTCTGCTCTCTCTGAGCACATGTACGTGAGGGGAAAATTTGAAAATGCTGATTTTGAAATAAACTTAATTTACCATATAGGCAAATTACTACAGGTAGCCATAGGCTTAGTTTATCCAGAAATATACCCTTCTTGAAACTGGTGCAAGTTTTAGCACACGTACTCCAGAAACATGTTTTTAAGCAACATTTTTGTGTCTACTTATATAGTACAAACTATACACGATATTAGTCCCAAGCCAAAAGGCTCATGGTTTACCATAAAGTTAATTGGGCTGGGCTCTATCAGAGTCGACAGCATTTCAAGCTATGGTGACCCCCTGGGTCAACATTGCTCAGTATGCGTGTGTACTCTAGATACCCCCGTGAAAAAAATCCATGCACTAATTGGCGCCCCCCATTCATGACTGGAACTGGGTGTTGTCACAAATCCTGGGGTACTCCAACAATTCATATTTAGATGAGGCACCCTGGTCTGGCTTGATCTCATGGTGGGCAGGGTCCCACTAACCATATACACCAGGCTGAGATGACAGAGGGATTCTGGGTGAATTGTTTGCGGCCCCATTTGGTGATGTTTCCCAGACATTTAAGGCTTGTGAAGAAACAAGAATTGTTTGAAATGAAAGAAAGGCACAGCTCAGCTGTGGGAGCAAAGTTGAAATGTATTCCGTGTAGTGGCTCACCATAACTTGAAAAAGAGTTGGTGCTGAGGGGGACCAAGCTTAATGGTCAGTACCATATATCTTATTCAGATGTGCTACACTAATGTATCCTTGTAGTAGGTTCCCATCAGTATGTTTTTCCCCAAACGGCCCAGGTGTTTTATAGTCATTCTCAGTGTTGGCTGCATTTAATCAACTTCATAGTTTCCATTACTGAGCACAGGCTGCTTTTGACAGCAGTTCAATGATAGACTATGCATTTAATGAGGTTTACTTGTTTGTAATTTAGGAGCGGGGGCTTTTTTTCCCCTTGCTGACTAGGGAAGGAAAAAGTCTCATCATATTTGAGGATACATGGTGTATGTTATAAATGGTTTACACCTTTACACCTTTTTCATGTTCCTCTTTCAGAATATTTTGTTTCTTATTTTTGTGAGGTATTTTTGTTTTAGCCTATCAGTAATCAGCATCATTTTACATTGGCAAATGATTCATGAATTAGTTCATATGTAATCTGTTTTTTGACCATCAGCTGTGACTTGTGTTGCTTGTTTTCCAACCCATTCTGTATGCACTATGCTGCAGGTAAGGGGGAAACAGTTAACTGAATTTCCTGTTAGATTTAATTTGTGTGTGTATCTGATGATTAATCCTGCATTCTCCTGAGTGTTTTGGAGAAGGATATTTATTGAATAGAATAGGGTAAAGCTTTGAGAAACAATTTTTAAGTTTTAAAATTTGTGATTACTTGGTAATCTTTAAACTTCCAATAATTACATACTGTTAAACAGATAACATTTGTGATTAACCATATATTTGATATGGCAAATTAGTAAGAAAAGTAGTACAAATCCCAGTGGGTCCTGTAAGCACATACATTTTTGAAGATGGCCATATTAGTGTCTTGTTATAAAAACTAAAAAGTTTGGCTGCTTGTACAGGGGGTTTAGTCCCCTAATTTGAAATGGTGGGGGGTTTAATTGCAACAGTTAAAAACCCACCATTTCAATTTAGGGGCTTCCATCACTGTTATGGTGAGGGGCCCAAACCCCCCCCCCCCCCCCCCCCCCCCCCCAACCCTGCTTGCCTCTCCCACAGCTGGGGGTGAGCTGCCAGCAGGCCGAGCAGCCCCTGAGCTGCAGGGGCTCTGGACCTTCCCTTCGTAGTGGCAGCACTCCCTGGGGCTCCCTGGGTGGGCTGCTAATGGGCAGGTGCTACCCAGGGGACGCTGCTGCCATGGAGTGAAGGTCCGGGGCCTGCTGACAGCTCACCCCGCCAGGAGATGAGGGCCTTGGGAGAAGTGGGCAGGTTTGGCGGGGGGGAGGGGTGGAATATAGAGTCAGGCCCCTCACCGCTTTGTTTTTTTCTCAGTGGAGCCTGGCTTTGTGAGCTGCCACCAGGCTGTTCAGCCCTTGAGCTGCAGGAGGGCCCAATCCTTCCATCCGTAGCTGCCTGGGCAGGGTACTAGCTGCATGGGTGTAGCCCCAGCTTACAGGCAGCACTTGCCAGATCCAACTCTTCCCTGAGCTTGTGCGCTGAAAGCCCACCAGGTGCTGCTCTCTGTGTGGTCTCAGAGAAGAGTCGGATCTGCTAGGTGCTGCCTGCGAACTGGGGCAGCACCCACGCAGCGAGCACTCTGCCTGGGCAGCCCTAGGGGGCACTGCTGCTCCAGAGGGAAGGACCAGGCCCACCTGCAACTTAGGGGTTGCACAGCCCAGCAGCAACTCACATGGGCAGGATCTGCTGAGGTGGGGGGGGGGAAAAAAAGCAGCGAGGGGCCTGATCCTTTTTCTTTTCCTGCGGGGCCTGCCTGCATCTCCCACAGTTGGGGGTGAGCTACCAGTGGGCCCTGAGCTGTGGGGGGTCCTGCACCTTCCCTCTATGGCAGTGGTGCCCCCTGTGGCAATTTTCTTTACTTGTACAAGCATTCTTAAATATTAAAATTTTAGCATTAATTTTATTTTAATATAGCTATAAACAGAAACTGATTTTGAAAAGCTAAGTGTGTAAGTACATACAACTTCTGAATGTACTTTTCCAGTATCCAAAAACTAGGCCTAAGTACATTGTTTTTCCTTTTTTTTTTATAATCTAGTCAGATGTAGCAGCACTTTCATCACTAACATTACTACATTTGCTCCTTGGATCTAAGAGATTTGTAGCAGTGCACAATACTTAACAAAATTCTTGCCAATTTCACTTTCACTTGGCTTCTGGACTTGTTGAGTTACACTTAGATTCTCAGAAACAGTTGACTTTATCTTGGCTGTTTAGTTGAGTAATGTCTGACAAAAGTGTTGTCTGATTCAAATACAGTGATTGCAGAAGCACTTGGCTATAGACTCTTCAGTGTGTTCTGCTGATGCACTCACGTGTGTCCATATCACCTACTTTAGCATCTTCAGCTATCTGTTTCTTGAAGAACTTTTTGATAAAGTTGCAAGTGATCGTAGTATACGTTCCTATCTTGTTTTAGTAGAAAGCTTTAGTGGAATTACTTTATTTTTGCAATGCTTTTCTTCCTGCTGTTTCTGAAGGAATGTAGTTTTAATATGGGTAGTTTTCTGCTGCTCTTTATAGATCTTGTCCAGTGTGCCCAACTTTATGAAATCATTGAGAAGGTCATTTAGGCCACAGGAAGCACACTCTGTTGCAGTGAGGTGTGGATATTTGTCTATTTATGACTATCCTATTCTTATTACTGGCATTATTAGTTAGTAGAGCAAATGCACCCCAATCTTCTTTATTGCTTCAAATTTTGCACTACTAATATACTCAGTAGATTCTCTGTTCTCTTGTTTCAGTGCTCTTGTAAAGAGTGTATTATTGTTATTATGATTCTTTTCCCTTGTATATTTATTTCTACCCTTCTGTAAGTATTACCAGGCAAAGTATATCATTGTTTATTTTCTTGCAGTTTTACATTTTTATATTCTGACTGTAGTGGAGGCTTGTTCAAAGAATACTGATTGGTAATTGGTATGATGCTGTTAATGATTTTAATTCTACCCACTAATAATCTTTTGCACTGATGGATGATAGAGTAGCAAAACTGCTTATTGCTTTTGTGAGAGCTTAAGTGGGTTTTTTCATTTGTTGACATTCAGGTTTTATCTTTTCCATACATTTTTGGGGAATTCTGGACATGGTTGAGATGCCTTCTTATTTTCCTGATGCCTGGAGAGCTTAACTTGAGCGTTACAGCCCTTCATGTAGAAATATCAGAAAAGCAGAAAAGCTTCTGGATTAATAACATTTGTTTAAAAATACATGCTGTCCATATCAGCTACCACATGTACTAGTACTTGACTTTTATGTCTACTCATGAAGGATTTTTCATGTTGGCACAATATATTGTTTAGTTACCTTGGTAGCATTTGCAAATCTGTATTTCAATTGGCAGCATTTGCAAAATATAGGTCCTTTTTTGCCTGAATGATTTGTGGTGTGGGACTGCTTCCATATGCTAGAACATGGACAGACCATTTTTTGCTATGAAAAAGAACATACTAAGAGTTTCTTTGTGTCAGGCATGGTTCTTTTTTCTTGTGGATCCTCCAGATTGAAGACTCAGAGGCAGAGTCCATTGCAGGCCCTGGTCTCTTGCTCTGTCACAGTGATTCTACTTAGGCAACAAACTGCTCCCTTGCAAGACAGAAGTTGTCAACCACTCTGTCTCTTAGGCTAGGGACAGATATTACACACAAACCGGTTTAAGTGATCATAAACTGGTTTAAACCTGTAACAGAACAGATGTTCAGAGCACATAAACCAGTTTGAAAATGGCTGAAACCAGTTTGACATAAACCTAGTTGAATGTAGTATCAGACTTAACTGATTTGGCTCAAACTGGTTTATGCAATGTCTTTCCCAGACCCCTTGCTGGTTTAAGATAAACCAGACTCCTCCAGCATCCTGGCATGCTCTCTGGGCTAAGCGAGGCTCTCTGTTCCACAGCAGGGCTGGCCCCTCACCTCTGCTCCCTGGCTGCAGTTCAGCAGAGACTTGCAGGCACAGAGCATCTGCCTGGCTTCTCTTCTCTTCATATGTTAGGGGTAATACATTCCCTGCTGGGCTGCTTAGGGAGGGCAGTGGGAATAATCAGAGCGTTCTGCCAGGGCCTGGCCACACCTCCCCTCAGCTCAGTCCCCCCCCAGCTTCTAGCCTGAGCTACTGCAGGCATATGCCTGCATGTCTGGAATGAAAAGGGAATGTCTATCCACCTCCAAATCGGTTCAAGCTTTTCAGGTCAGCCTAACCTGCAAAGATTAAATGAATTAAGGCTCAGACTTTTTGAATGTCTGTCCCTAGCCTTAAGGACAGTTGTACTTTGTTTCACTTGAATGCAAAACAAGGTAACACAATACAGAAGCAGGCCAGAAAGTCCATAGAGTAAGGAAAAAGGGGAGTGAATGTGTTTGCATGTATGTTTACGTAATGCAAATATACACACACAATAATACACTTAACTTCATTTGGGGAGCGATGATGGGTATGCCTGCCCATGCCTTAAGTGAAACCAGCCATGCTACCAAGAAATAATCCTTGTCTGTTTATGCCTAATCTTGCAAATTTGTGCAGTGGATGTTTTGATGAGGCCCCAAGCATGCATGCCAGCATCTCACTGAGACATCTGCTCTGCAGATTTGTGAGGCCTGGCCTGAGTGGGTATCACTTATTCTCAGCAGCATGCCCTGTCTCACTTAGGATGCAAGGCGGTCAGGAGGGTAATGACTACTACTCTGCTCAGACTGTCTCCACACCAAAATCTGTTTACTGAAGTCATCACAGGCAGGTAGCAATGACCTGTGTTCGTTTCTGTTTGCTATTACAATGATGTTGCCTTCTAATGAGATATCATGTAGACTTATGTTATATAGGAATTCAAATTGCCTAATACTGTAAGTTTTGAAATAAGGTAACTTTATTTGAAATAATAATTTACCTAGTTATTAGAAAGTATTTTGAAGGACTGAAGTGCAGCAGTTATAATATTATTTTAAATATTGCTTTTGAATCTTTTACTGTTCATTCTGAAAGAAAATATTTCACATAAAAGCTTCTTTTCAGTTTTTCTGCAATTTTTTTCTAATGTTCCATATACTGCTGGGGTGAGGAAGAAGAGGAAGAGTATTTTTTTTGAGACTTTTTCTTCGTTAAAGTTTCAGAGTTTTTTCAGACACTTACATTTCTGCTTCCTTCAGCATGTGCTTAGGAGGCTGAATGAAGCCCTGGGAAATTAATACTTTTTTTTTATATACAACACAAGCTATTTAAAAAAAAAACAAACAGCTGCTGAAAATTGGAGTATGCATTATAAATGAGTAAATATGGTAACAGCAGTTCCTACTGTTTAACCTTCTGGTGGGTAAAGCAAAAGTAAAGCCTGCACATGATTCAAGAGCAGAGTAGTAAGCATGCTTGGCTCCCTAGCTGCTGCTACTAAGGCTGCTTGCAGACCTTTAAAAAACAAAAAGACAAAAAAACCCACAAAACCCTGTGCTTTACTGAAAGAAGCAGTGGATTACTTTAACCTGGTTCTGTGGTGTCTGTATAGATTGAATTCTTCAGTGGGGCTTTTTGGCACTTATCTAAAGCTGATTCAATCAGCTATTAGATGAAAGTGCCAAAAAAGCCCCACTAAAGCGCCCAATCTGTACAGATGTCAGGCGAGCCAAGTCCAACTTAAGGTGCTGCCTTTTCTAGGCATGCTCTGTGCTTGGTGTGAGAGTCTGTGGAGTTTAAGTAAAGCACCATTTTAGGATTTTTTAACATCTGCAAGCAGCCTAAGTTACTTACTACAAGGAAAGATCTTTTGTCTTTATTCTTTTTTTCAAAAGAGGTATGTATCTTATTTCAGAGTGCGTTGTATGAGAGAAAATATAGTATCAATTCCATAGTTATTTGTATTGCGAGTTTCCCATACTAAAATAAGACAGAGACAGATATCCCCCTTCTTAGTGTGATGGCTTAATATTGAATTAATTTCTAAAAATGTCTGCTTCTCATTTTTAAGATGGTACTTTATTTAATACATATGAGACATCTGAAAAAGGTTATGGAAATAAGGGCATGTGATCAGAGTTTCACTGCCACTTTAGTGTGTACAGCTTGTGTTAAAGACCACGTTATTCAACACTTCTGCTAATAGAGCAGTTAATGTGCCCCTTTAAAGGCAATGGTTAGTTTGTCTTAATGTATTTCTTTAAGGTATTTTTTTAATGTGGAGGACTAATTGGTTCCATTTCTTAAGTTGCATTTTGGGTTCCACTGTCAATCCCTCAAATTTTGCATCCAAATACATGATTGGTTTGGCATCTCTTTCTGAACTAGTGCTCAGTGAATTTTTTTTCAAAAAATGTCCAAATTTTAGGATAAGTACCATATTTACTTGAATAGAAGATAACCCTGGTTTTAAGATGACCTCCCAATAATTAGATTCCATATATGGAAAACTTATGAATTTCTTATCATTTTCCAGGTATTGAGTCTAATTATTGGAGATTTGCATTGAATTTGTCCCCTTCCCACTGATACAGCAGGGAAAATAAATCTGGGGGGTTAGGTAGCCCTCTGCTCTCTGCTTCCCCCTAACTTTTTCCCCTGACAGCCCCCTCCTCCTCCCCTTATTGTCAGACTCTGTTTTCCCTGAGCATGTAGAAGTGAGGAGCAAATTTGAAAAGAATAACCTTGAAATTCAACATGGCTGTAGCAATTTGCATGTAGTACCTGTACACGTTGTTCATCCATTATTGATGCATGTTACCCTTTTTTTTAAACTGCTGCAAGTTTTAGCTCTAGTATTTCATAAATACAATTTTGAGCAGTTCTTCAGCACCTACGTACATGTAATATGAACTGTTTTTTTGAAAAATATATTTCTAGATAGAGATATACACTGCAACCAATTTATCTTTTTCTACACCACCTTGGCATATGGACAGAACCACAGGAGGTGGTCGATGGTCTCCACTCTGTTTTGGCAGGTTTCTCTGGGGCAGTTGGGCTAGCTTCTCTGTCCCTCTGTGTTTCAGAGCCTGCATGGGAAGTGCCTGGTGGGCTACTTGCCAGTTCAAGTCCTTATGGTCTTTCCGTAGGCCCTTCTAGACGATACACCCTCACACTGCCTGGCAGCTATCACTGGGGGAGGAGTTGGGGGTGGATCCACGGTTGACTGGGGACCAATATATAGGAAAGCTCCATTGACAATGAAACCAAACAAGCCACTCTTATGGGAGCTGAGAAAACAGCTCCCCTTCAACGCAACAGGTGGCCAATGACCTCAGTAGAAGGACTTAGGTGCCAGTACACCAATGCCAGAAGCATGGGGAACAAGCAGGACGAACTAGTCCTCCTGCTTTCCGCTGGGCACTACGATCTAGTAGGGATCAAAGAGACCTGGTGGGACTTCTCTTATGACTGGAACGTCACCTGGACCAGAGAAAAGCGGTTGACATCATATATCTCAACATCCAGAAAACCTTTGACTTGGTATCCCACAACGTACTGATCAGAAAACTGGAAGATATCGGGCTCAACTGCAGGACCATCAAGTGGGTGTGAAACTGGTTGGGGTTAGGACACAGAGAGTCCAAATAAATGGACCGGCGTTGTCCTGGTCAGATGTGGGCAGCGACATACCCCAGGGGTCGATACTTGGCTCAGTGCTGTTCAATATCTTCATCAATGACTTGGACGAGGGGGTGAAAAGCCCATTGGCCAAGTTCGCAAACAACACCAAGATGTGGGTTTGTGTGGACACCCCTGCAGATAGGCTGCAGATACAAGCAGACCTAGTCAGGATGGCATGTTGGGCAGAATGGAACCAGATGAGGTTCAACAGAGAGAAATGCAAATTGCTGCATCTGGGTAGGAAGAACCCCCAGCACACTACAGGCTGGGCATCACTAACCTGACCAGCACGACAAGTGAAAGGGACCTGGGGGTAACAATAGACTCCAGCATGAATATGAGCTGGCAATGTGACACAGTAGCTGCTAGAGCCAATAAAACTCTGGCGTGCATCAATCGATGCATCTCCAGTAAATCCAGAGAAGTGATTCTTTCACTTTACCCAACATTGGTGTGGCTGTAGCTGGAGTATTGCATCCAGTTCTGGGCGCTGCACTTCAACAAAGACGTGCTAAAGCTCGAGAGGGTCCAGAGAAGGGCCACCCACACGATCAGGGACTTGCATGACAAGCTATATGAGGAGAGGCTGAGGGATCTCGGGCTCTACAGCCTAAAGAAAAGAAGGCTGAGAGGGGACCTGATTGCGGCTTGCCGCTATATCAGAGGCATACATCAGGGACTAAATGAGCAACTGTTCACCAGGGCGCCCTGGGGGAAAACTAGAAACAACATCCACAAACACCTAGAAGATGGTTTCAGGCTGAACGTTAGGAAAAACTTCTTTACAACTAGGGTGTCCAGACTATGGAACAAGCTCCCTCCAGAGGTGCTGCAATCATCTACCCTAGAGGTCTTCAAGAGAAGACTGGACAGTCACCTTGCTCGGGTCATCTGACCTCAGATGTCTTTCCTGCTCATGCAGGGGGCTGGATCCCATGATCCTTTGGGGTCCTTCTATGATTCTATGTACTTGGCCCAGAGGAACAATAAGACGTCTGGCACTCCTCTGCCTACGGACTATTTCGCTTTGTACAGCTTGGTCCTTGCCACTTTCTCCCATGTGGAGTGCCAAAAGAAATCACACATGGCTCTTTGGATTCTGCGAATGGCTTGTGCTCACGAATGTGCTTTTGCTTTTGTTCACTCTGAGCTTAGCCCCTGCTGCTGCTCCATATCCCTGGGTGTGTTGTAGTGATCTTCACTGAACGCTTCTCCCTGCATATGATGTTAAGGTCATCCATATAAGCGAGGACTTTTGTCTCTTCCCCATTACTCCTGGGGTTCTTCATGCTTCTGATCCCGGGGTCCTGCCTGAGCCACTGTGCTAGTAGTTCCATTGCGCAGATAAACAGAATTGGGGCGAGCAGGCAGCCCTTCCTGACACCAAATTCTACCATAGTTGGGTCTGTCAGACTCATTTACCAGTACCATGCTTCTCACATTGTACAGTGCCTTTATCCAGGCGACAAAGGTTGCAGGAACTCCTATCTTTTTCAATGTCTCCAGTAGGATGCAATGGTATACTCAGTCATATTCTCCAAGTCAAGGTTCAGCACGGCGACATTCTGTCTCTTTTCCCATTGGTACTGTAGCACGTCTCACAGCTGCATCAGGGCTTTGTGGATTTGTTGCCCCGGCACTGCACACACCTGGTCCTTGGGTAACACTGCATATATAACAAACTTAAAGCACTTGGCCAAGACTTTGGCCATTAGTTTGTAGTCACTGTTTGGGAGCATTATCAGACACCAGTTTCTTGGGTCTTGCCTCTCCCCCTTCTTGTAAAGAAGGGTTATGAGGCCCTACTGCATCCCTGCTCCCAGGTGGCCCTCCAGCAGGTGCTATTTATAGACCTCCAGCTGGTCCAGGCTGACCTGGTGCCAGAAAGCAACATAGAACTCCTTGGGCAAACTGTCTGCCCCAGGAGTCTTACTATTCTGGAAGCTGCAAAGTATTGTGTTGATCTCCTCTGGCACCCGCTCCTCTACGAGCTTCTGGCCCTTGTCCTCCCCAAGAACCGGCGTGAGTATCTGCAAGCAGTCCTGATTGCCCCTGGGTCCTCTGGTCATGCCATGTGGAGATCCCAGTAGAATATTGCCATTGATGTCTCCAGCATCCCTTTTTTTGACTGATGCTCCACCCTCACTCCACTTATCAGGCTGGTGATCTTTCCTTCTTGGTTTCCGTTATCTTCCTAAAATAAGTAGACCACTTTTCCCCTTCTTCTATCCAGGTGGCCCAAGCTAGGAAGAACTTCATGTTCCCTGTACCAGGCCCTGATCTGGGTCTTCGCCTCCTGCATGGTCTCCCTCATGCTCCAACCCTAAGCCACATGCTTGTACAGGCTCTGCAACTTGTGGTTTAGGTGTTTGTGTTGCCTTCTCTGGATCCAGGCTCGCCACCTTCTGGAAGAATTTCCTCATTGTCTCTTTCATGCTGGCCGACCACTCTGTGTGGTTCCAGTATCCATGTCAGAGGGTGTTCTAACCTGTGTAGTGCTGTCTGAACTCCTGCTGTATCTTCTCTTCATCGAAGAGCAGCTCAGAGGCTGAGAGAGATCTTGGAGTCATAGTTGACTCCAAGATGAACATGAGCCAGCAGTGTAATGAGGCCATCAACAAAATCAATCGCACCTTGTTGTGTATTAGCAGATGCATGACCAACAGATCGAGGGAGGTGATGCTCCCCCTCCATGCGGCATTGCTGCAGTTGGAGTACTGTGTCCAGTTTTGGGTGCTGCACTTCAAGAGGGACATGGAGAATGTGGAGAGGGTTCAGAGGAGGGCTGCTTGCATGATTAGTGGCCTCTGTGAAAGACCCTGTGAGAGGAGGTTGAGGGATCTGGATCTCTTCAGCCTTCACAAGAGTCGGCTGAGGGGAGACCTTCTAGCCGCCTATAAGTTTATCAGGGGAGGACAACAGGGAATTGCTAATGTGCTATTTACCAGAGCTCCCCAGGGAGTAATTAGGAATAATGGCTGCAAACTCTAGTGGAGAGTAGATTTAGGTTAGACATTAGGAAGACATTTTTTACAGTAAGGGTGGCCAGAATCTGGAATGGGCTTCCAAGAGAGTATACTGACTTGGAGGTCTTCAAGAGGAGGCTTGATAATCACTTGGCTGGGGTCATCTGACCTTGGTCTTCTTTCCTACCAGGGGCAGGGGGTTGGACACAATGATCCAGTGTGGTCCGTTCCGACTCTACAATCTATGAATCTATGAAAAGGATCATGTTCAGTTTCCGTACGGCCTACTTTGCCTCTTGGGCTGCCCTACCCCCAATTTCTCCTTTCACTGTCAGGAGGCAATGGTCAGAGAAATAGACCGGCGTGGATTTGGCCTTTGGTACCATCCACCCTTTTGAGAGGAGGACAAAGTCTATGCGTGTTTGGACTGCCTCAAGGGGTCTACCCGGGTGAACTTCCCCCTGGTCTTTTGGCCTCTGCCTACATCCACCAAGCTGTGTTCGCAGATGAGCTGCTGCAACAGTCTGGAGTATCTGTCCAGTAGAAGAATGAGGCCATTTGGCCTCAGCTTATTCTGTCACCCACCTCGATGATGCAGTTTAGATTTCCTGCGATCATCGCTGGCCGGCTGCTGGACATTGCTACTGTTATGTTTTTAATTAAGTCGTGTTTTGCTGTTCTGTTTACTGGTGCTTATGAATTCAAAAGATCGAAAAATCCCTTCTTCTATTTCTAGAGTAACCTGCAGTAACCTGCCTGCAATGACTTCCCTGTGCTGCAGGGAGCACACTGTCTTCTCTCAGGGGTACTGCTACCCCTGCTGCCCAGATGTCATTGGTCCTTGACCAGAATGAGCGGCTGTGTCTCCACCTCTCCCAACAAACAAAGCATAGTCTTCAGAACTGGGCAGGGCACATTCCTGAAGACAAAGGATGTCTGTCTGCAATTGCCCAAGGGCCATTTCAGTTGTGTCCCATTTCTGCTTCCTCAACAGGCTGCTTACATTCACTGAGGCTATAAGGATCCCCATGAGTAAAAATGTACTGATGGCGTGAGTCTGTAGCCTTCTGATTTCCCTTGTTTTAGCTTTCAGACTCTCTCTTCTGCAGACCTGTCTGGTCTGTCAGTTTGTGGGGCCCTTTCCAGGACTGTGGCTCCCCCAGCTGTGTGGTCTGTGTTTGGGGGGACCTGCTTCTCTTGTGGTGGTGGGGGGTTACCCAGGGGTTCTTATTTTCCTCTTGGGTCTCTAGGATCTCCCCCTTTCCTGGCTGGAATTCTGTGTCAGAGACTTTATTTTCCTCCTCATCTGGGGTTCTTTCCTAGTCCCCTCCTTCAAGGTTTTGGGTTTCCTCTTCTCTCTTCCTTTTCTGTCCTTTCCATTTCTTCAGCTAGTTCATGTTTTCCAAGTTCCTCAACCATCTTTCTTAAGGCTATCACATTTTTTTGAGAGCGGGTGTGCTTCTTCTTTTTGGAGAGGGTTTCCCCTTCTGCCTCCTCTCTTTCTGGGGTTTTTTTCTGCCTCCCTCCTCTTTGTTCCTGTCACCTTGGTTGCAGTAGGGGATTAGGGGTGGGGGGGGTCACTTTCTGGAGTTTTCCTCTTTCTCTACATTATAGGCTTCAGGGGCACTCTTTTAAGTTTTGCTCTTCTATCCTACTGTCGTTCCATTGCATGCTCACACTCTTTGGCTTTATGCCCCTTTTCCTTCCACAGAGCACTGACTTTGTGTGTGCATTGTGCAGTCAGGTTGCCCTCCTCCCCACATATTCTACAGAACTTAGGTTGTCCCTGGTAGAAAATGAAATCCCAAGGAGATGGATGAGGCGGGGGGGAGGTGCTGCACTTCTCTTGAGTTCCCAGTTTTTAAGCACTGCCTTGGTTCTCTAGGCTCCAGTCCACAGTCCCAAGTCAATCAGGACCCTCTCCAGTTTTCCCACTCTCTCACACTGCCTTTTTTAGCCAGAAACTCAAGTCCTCTTCGTTTAGGCTGGAATGCATTTTAATTGTCACCAGTCTCTCACTTCTTGGGCTTTCCATAGCAAATTCAAAAAACTTCAGCTGGGGAGTCTCCTTGTCTGCCTGCAGTTGCACCCAGAACTCCATCCTGCTCCTGGGGTCTTTAAAGCAGAACTGCCACTCTGCCCCTTGCAACATTCAATGAGCCAATGCACATTGATAAAATATATCTTTAGCAGTTCCTGGAGGATCTTGGCCCCAAACTCTTTCCTTCCCATGAGCAGCTTCCCTATGTTCTCCAGATGTTCCTCCTTCACCCTGAGTTTCACTGGGAAGTGTCCTGGAGGCATCTCCATCTTGCTGGTATGCTCCCATCCAGGGATCCAGCAGCACCAAGTTTCAGCACCAACGTTCCCCCTGCCATGCTTCTTGCAAGCTGGGGGAATCTTTAAGTTCTTATCTGCAGTGGGATCAACTGATCATGGTATCACCCCTGCCAGGTGTGGCAGTAGGGGACTGCTTTCACACTTTTCTCCTAGCTGTTCTCTAGTCTTCTGTCTAGGACAGGGATTGGCAACCCCTGGCATGCATGCCAATTAGTGGTATGTGGAGAAATTTTCACCAGCATGCCAGGAGGCATGGAAGGAAATTGTTTAATTTTTTTTTTTTTTAAGTTGATGCTCTGGGGTCTCCCAAGCAGTCACAGGTCCTAGCGCCATGGCAGGTACTGGGGCTGGAGTCCAGAGAACACAAGCAGGGACTCCCTGTGTTCTGCAGACCCCACCCCCTGTCCCTGGGTTACACCAGGCCCCCAGAGGGAGCTGCAAGGGGGTGGGGCCAGGGCTCAGGAAGGCACCGTGCAAGGACCACTGCAGGCTTCCAGTGGGTGGGCGAGTCTTGGGCTGGGCCACAGCTTGGGCAGATGGATGCCCCATCTCACCCTGGTGGGGGCAGCACAGGTGCCAGGGCTGGGGCCAGGCCATGTAGGTTGAAGCAGGTGCAGGGGGAGGTGCTGTGGGCAGGCCAGCCTGGTTGGGCCCTTGGGAAGGTGGAGACTGTGGGAAGCAGGGACTGCCCCGGGTCTCCGTGGGCTTGCGGTGGGGCGGGTGGGCGGGCAGGGGCCTCTGATGGCACCTGAGATGGCACCCAACCCGGCCTGCACAGTTCTGCAGGGATGGGGCATAGTCACCCTGCTTGCGAGGGGACACTGCCTGGCCAGGGCAGGATGCTGGGCTCAGGGGCCTTGGGCTCGGCCTCCCTGTGCACTGGGGACAGCACAAATGGGACAGAGCCACCCCCAGTGCAAGGGCCTGTTTGGGGGAACCCCCAAGAATGGCTGCCCAGGCCCTGGCCTTCCCACCTGCAGCTCCTCTGCAAGGGCTGGGGCTGATGCAGGCACTGTGCAGGCCTGCCTGCGGCACCTCCCCTGCAGCCACAGCTGGTAGTGGTAGAAGTTGTGGGCAGCAAGGAACACAGCCTCTTCTTTTTCCTTCTCGTTCTCTCCTTTTTTCTCTTCTCTTCTCTCTCTCTCTCTTCTTTCTTCTTTTTTTCCTCTCCCTTTTTCTCTCTCCCCTCTTTTCTCTCCTCTTTCTTTTTTCTTTATTCACCTCTTTCTCTGTCTTTTCACTCTCTTCTCTCCCTTTTTATATTTTCTCTGTCTCTCTTTCTTTTCTTTCTCTCCCCCCATCACAACATGCTTAGCAAAAGAATAAACAAGCACAAGAGCAAAGGTAGTATATGAAGTTTTATTTACTGTCACCAGGTTTAGAGTTTTTAGAAAACCTTGTATTTACCATAAAAAGAAAAAATTATGATTATTAACCATATTAATATGCCATGCATCCTGCCATGTACCCTTTTTGAGGTATGCTGACAGTCCTGCAACTTACAAGGTAGACATTGCATTTTTTGCACCAGTCCAAAAACATTGCCTACTTCTTGTCTAGGAGCAAGCAAGACTAGGCGTGTATCTGAACTTCAAGGCTTCTGGGCTTCTTAGAGCTTGCATGTAAGATGCCACTCAAAAAAAAAAGTTCCCATCAACATATTTGTGCAATGTAGACCATGTGTTTTATAATCATACTCCCTGCTCGTGGCATTTAATCAGCTTCAGAGTTGGTTTCCATTGCTGAGTACATGCTGCTTTTGGCAGCAGTTTAATGATAGAAAATGTATTTAATGAGGTTTCCTTGTAGGCGATTATAAGACGAGAGGCTTTTTCCCCCCATGCCAGTTGTGGGGAAAAATTGTCTTGTATTTAAGTAAATATGATATTTTTTCCTTATCATTTGCGGGGAGGGGACACTGTTTAAAAATGTTTCTCCTTTATGGAATAGCAGAGACTCTAGTGCTGCCTGCCTTCTACCTTGTATGTTGCTGAAGAAATGTAGCAAGGCAAGCCCCATGCATACATTTTTCTTCATTCCATTTATTCTGCTAGCTAGTAGCATTTTTGCTGGCCAGTTTACTGGGAAAGAATAGTGGGGATTTATTGAGTTGTTTTCTCCACAGTCACACTACGTAAGAATGACAGCTGTTGGCCTGGTTATGACTTTAATCATAATAATTGGTTAGATACAACCAACAGTCATTAATAATTTTGCTTAATTACTGCATAATGGCCAAATATGACATTTAAATTACTTTAAACCATATGCAAAGTTTGTGAAAGGTTTCTAACAAGCCATTTGTTAACTTAAGAGAAACAGTAAGACTGATGGGGAAAAAAAAAATTTTAAAGGCCCACCTAAGATTAATTGTAATCTGTAAATTTATTTTTAAATCCCTAGAAATATTAATTCTTCTTGCACAGATTTACTAATCTAAGTCTAGGGAAGATGTACTTTGTTTATATATAACAGAGAAGTTTAATATCTGTTTTCAGGACATTATTTAACTTGGCCTTAATTATGGATTTATGACTAAAAGCTAAATAATTTAAGAAATTCTGGGAGTAGTGGGTTGAAGTAAAGCTACCTGGTTTGTCCTTCAGAACTTCAAAAGATAAATGTGAATGGTTTTTATTTTAATAAATATCTTAGTAGAGTGTTTGGTTGAATGAATTATACCTGAAGGATTTATTTAACTTTTCAAAACCTACAGATCTGAAACAATTGCCAAAAGATTTTACTTTAAAACTATAATAAGGAGTACATTGAATCCACATTGTATAGACACATAATGAAAGGAAACTGCATATCAGTGCACATCCAAGAGATTTCCAACATTTTTCTCCTGATTTTTTTTTAATACAGAATGTATATGAAGTGCTTGCTTTTTTGTGTGTGGGCGCAAAAATAAAATGCAATTTATTGAGTTATTTGGGCTTAAAATAGTATCCTAAAGTAAAAAAAACAGTGGTAGTCACTTACTGTTTTAATTACTGGTAGATGCGAGAGAGAGTTTACTACCAAAAAAAAAAGTAAAATTTCAAAGATTAAGTAGTTGTGTAAGTTCCAAACGAGTAATACAGGACACATTTCAATAACATAAGAAATGATTTAATTTAATTAACTGTGGTCTAATATGTTGTGCATCCCACTCTTGGTAAACCACAGCAGCATTCACTGGCTATTGCTTCAAAGCACTACTGTTTTTCATCCATTTTCATTGGCCAAATGTGTCATAAGAGTATTAACTGAAGTCTGGAAAACAGTTTTCATGGATTTTGCTTTAATGATAAATCTTACATATAGTGCGCTCACTGATATAATCAAGCGAATGGAATTTCCAAAATCTTGACTTAATGTCTTTTAAGTATGAAGCAATAATGCTTTTATGAAGTAGCTTTTAAATGGCATTTGTTGAAGTAGAGAGCAGATGGATTAAAAGGGTCTGTTTCTAACTGCAATCAGCAATGATCATTGTATCATATTACAATCACCTTATAAAAAGTGTTTGTTTTTTTTTTTAAAGGAGGAAAAAATGAGGTTTTTGTGGTGGAAGCAAACATTAGTATACATGATGCCCATGGGCTCTGGAGCTGTTTAGCTTGATAGTGTTGCTTCAGCTGTTTGGCAAACTGCAGTTTTTAATCTGAGAAGTCCTCTGTTAACTACATTTTTATCAGATTTTCTTTTTAATTTTCCATATATCAATTAGATTTGGGATGACTATAGAGAGACTTAATATGCATTTTTTCTTTTTTTGTGTGTGTTATATTTTGACATTTGTCTGCCTGCTACTTAATAAGAATAAAGACTAAAACCATGAGACCTATTCCAGTTCTTTTCTCTCTACCAAATTTAACAAGGTAGTAACTGCATTTTCAGTTTAATCATCTGTAATTGCTCTGCTGCTCCTCTATATAGTGTAAGACAGAGTATTGCTTTGGGTTTCCCTGCACATTTTTGTGTCACCTGTCTTTCAGATTATAAACTCTTTGATCAGAGAGAACATTTTCTACTGTTTCTTGTACAGAGTTAAGCATACTTAATTTGTGCTTTGAAGCACAAAAGTTGTCTCCAAGATTTAAACTATTTCTTTGGGCAACCACTTTCTCTTGCCTTCTTTCCAAATTTGTATAAACTCTCTCTTGCCGCTTCTTTCACCAATTCTCTCTATATCAATGGGTGAATTTGACTGTAGTCTGTTTTAGTTGTGTTTCGGGGATAGCATCTAGGTTTCCAGTAATAGTTAACAGGTTGTATGTTGGTGTCTACATTTTTTATGAATTAGGTTTATGAAAAATTATCAGTGTTGATTTAAAATATAATGCTTCAGCCTCAACATTAACTAGCCAGTACACTGAAAACATAATGTGATTTCCACTTAAGAGCGATTTTATTACATAAATCCTACTTCAGAAGTATAATCTGTCAAACAAACCTTAAAACTTTTATGGACTTAGTTATCAAATAGTTACAGACTTTCTCTCTCTCAAAAATCCTCCTCATGCTTTCAGTACTCTTGGGTTAAGGCATTTAAGAAGCCCAAGCCTGAATTAATTCAATCTTTGCAGGTTTGTCTAACCTGCATAGATTGAACTGAGAAGCAAGTGAATAGACATTCACTTTTGATTCCGGAAACGCAGGCACTTGCCTGCAGTGACTCAGGCTAGAAGCTGGGGAGCGCTAGAGTGAGCCCTCCCTTCCCTTCAGCAGTGGTCTGAAGGCTGGAGTGGGGGGGGCACATGGCAAGGCCCTGGCAGGCTGCTGAGTTTAATTGGGGAGGGGTTAAAACCCGCAGCCCGGCCTATGTGGTCCCCAGCAGGGGTATACTTGGAGGGAGAAGGGGGAAGTATCTCTTGCCATGTTTGTCCCTGAACAGCAGGATATGGTTAGATGCCTGCCCCGGGCGGCAGCATGAGGTGAAGGTGGGGAATTAAACTCCTCTCCCTCCACTCTCCCATTGGGACGGGACCCTAGCTGGGGTCTGCCTGGCTTCCCCACCCACCCTGCTTGAGCAACGGGAGGGCATGGCCAGATGTCAGCCCTTGGCAGCAGCCTGAGGTGAAGGGGGGAAGAAGGAGGGGATTAAACTCTCCTCCCTCCCCTCTCCCACTGGCATGAGACCCCATGTGGGGTCTGGCTGGCTTCCCCTCGCTGCTTGAGTGGTGATGGGCATGGCCAGAGGCTGGCCCTGGGCAGCAGCCTGAGGTGAAGGAGGGGATTAAACTTCCCTCCCTCTCCTCTCCCACTGGCACAAGACCCCAGCTGGTGTCTGCCTGGCTTTCCTCCCCTGCCCCACTCACAGCTCGAGTGACAGGAGGCATGGCCAGACGCTGGCCTCAGGCAGCAACTAGCAGCCTCCCTTCCACCTGAATCTGCCAGCTCACATCCCTGTCCACTGTACTCCAGTGGGGGGAAAAGTCTGGCAGGTGCTGCTCCCCCCACCCCAGCAGACTAGGCTGTGTTCCCAGCCAGGTTTCCCACCCCCTTGTCAGCCAGCCCTCACTGCTCTGGCTAGAGAGCAGAGAGGTGGGGCCACCCCTGCTCTCTGTAGCAGACAGCCCAGCCCATGGCTGCAAAGCATCCTGGGGGAATATGATTTAACAGGAAAGGGTCTGGGGACAGAAGTTTCATGAACCAGTTTGACCTAAATCAGTTAAGTTTGATACTACATTCAACCAGGTTTATTTTAAACCAGCTTTGGCCATTTTGAAACTGGTTTATGTGTACTGAACTTCTGTTCTGTTACAGGTTTAAACCAGTTTCTGATCACTTAAACCAGTTCATGTGTAACTTCTGTCCCTAGCCTTGAGGACCAGTATGTGGCAGTTTAAGGGCATGAGGTGGTTGCATGCCTAGTGGAAGATTAGAGATGGCAATTAGGCTACTTCTTCTAATTGAATATCTCCAAACATTAATTTCACAGAGTACAGTAAATAAAATGGAGAGTAACAGTGAACTTAG
>NW_005843029.1:87714-103301 GCF_000455745.1 Alligator sinensis
CAAATATGATCAGAAAATAAAAGTATTTTTATTCTGGATCCGGCATGCTGTTTTATCTGGGATATGATAATCTCTACAATGATAGTAAGAGGTAATAGGCTCTTTGGAGCGTAATAGTGAGGGATGAGAGCCCTAAAAATGTTAGTACACAACAAATCAAATACATAGACATGTTGCCTAACATATAGCAATAAAAATAGCATGATTTTGGCTAGTATATACAGTCCTTACTTCACATATCAAATATATAATGATTCTTAAATCACAAAAAAGGAAGCTTATAAGAAGTGGAAACTTGGACAGATAATTAGGGAAGAATATAAGAGCATTGCTCGAGCATGCAGGGATGAAGTCAGGAAGGCCAAAGCACAATTGGAGTTGCATCTAGCAAGGGATGTGAAGGGTAAGAAGAAGGGTTTCTACAATTATGTCGGTAGCAAGAGGAGGATCAGGGCAAGTATGGTTCCCTTGCTGAATGGGGGAGGCAACCTTGTGACAGAGGATACAGAAAAAGCTGAAGTACTCAATGCCTTTTTTGCCTCAGTCTTCCTAGGCCAGGTCAGCTCCCCAGCTACTGCACAAGGCATCACAGTTTTGGGAGGAGGTGGGCAGCCTTCAGTAATGAAAGAACAGGTTAGGGACTACTTAGAAAAGCTGGATGTGATAAGTCCATGGGGCTGGATGGAATGCACCTGAGGATGCTGAGGGATTTGGTTGATGTGACTGCAAGAGCCACTGGCCATCATCTTTGAAAACTCATGGCGATCAGGATAGGTCCCGGATGATTGGAAGGAGGCAAACATGGTGTCCATATTTAAGAAAGAAAAGAAGGAAGATCCAGGGAACTACAGACCAGTCAACCTCACCTCAGTCCCCAGAAAAATCATGGAGCAGATCCTCAAGGAATCCATTTCTAAGCACTTGGAGGAGAAGAAGGTGATTAAGAACAGTCAGCATGGATTCACCAGGGGCAAGTCATGCCTAACCAACTTGGTTGCCTTCTATGATAAGATGACTGGCTCTGTTGGTGTGGGGAGACTGGTGGATATTGATTTTAACACAGCTTTTGATACAGTCTCCCACAACATTCTCGCAGGCAAGCTAAGGAAGTATGGGCTGGATGGATGGACTGTAAGGGGGATAAAAAAACTGGCTGGAGCATCAGGCTCAGAGAGTAGTAATCAATGGTTTGATGTCTAGTTGGCAGCCAGTGTCAAGTGGAGTGCCCCAGGGGTCGGTCCCAGGGCTGGTTTGGTTCAATGTCTTCATTAACAACCTGGAAGATGGCATAGAGTGCACCCTCAGCAAGCTTGCAGATGACACCAAGGTGGGGAGAGTAGTAGATATGCTGGAGGGTAGGTCTAGGATTCAGAGTGACCTAGACAAATTGGAGGATTGTGCCAAAAGGAATCTCGTGAGGTTCAACAAGGACAAGTGCAAAGTCCTGCACTTAGGACAGAACAATCCCATGTACCAGTACAGGCTGGGGGCTGAGTGGCTGCGCAGCAGCTCTGCAGAAAAGGACCTGGGCGTTACAGTGGACAGTAAGCTGAATATGAGCCAGCAGTGTGTCCTTGTTGCCAAGAAGGCTAACAGTATACTGGGCTGCATTGGTAGGCATGTTGCCAGTAGATCAAGGGAAGTGATTATTCCCCTCTATTCATCATCGGTTAGGCCACATCTAGTGTATTGTGTTCAGTTTTGGGCCCCCTACTACAGAAAGGACGTGGACAAATTGGAGAGAGTCCAGTGGAGGGCAACAAAAATGGTGAGGGGGTTGGGGAACATGACTTGTGAGAAAAGACTGAGGGAACCGGGCTTATTTAGTCTAGAGAAGAGGAGACTGAGAGGGGAAATACCAGCCTTCAAATACCTAAAGTGGGATTTGAAAGCGGATGTAGCTAGACTGTTCTCAGTGGTGGCAGATGACAGAACAAGGAGCAGCCTTTTCAAGTTGCAGCAAGGGAAGTTTAGGTTAGACATTTGGAAGAATTTTCGCACTTGAACGGTAGTAAAACACGGGTAGGCAAAGATTTGGCTGGGATTATCTAGTTGGGGATGGTCCTGCTTTGAGCAGGGGGTTGGACTAAATGACCTTCTGGAGTCCCTCCAACCCTAACTTTCTCTATGTAATTCTGAGTCTCTACTTAGAATATCATGTTTGTCTGGCACCAGTGCTTTTTGACAGACAGGGAAATATTCAGTTCAGGAAAATGAAAGTAAGTGATAGCAATGAGCTTAATATCAAAATCCTGGTTTCTAGGCTTGAGTAGATGGTGGTAGGGAAATAGATGTATCTTCTTGAGCTCTGAGCACCGATATGTTGGAAGTAGGTCTGACTTGTTTTTAGGGAGAATTTGGGTCGTTCAGTTCAGAAGGTTGCCTTCTTATGTCTGTCCTGGTTCTGTGCTGCTCTTGAACTTGTTGCCAAAAAATGTGCCCCACTTTGCTGTTCCAATTCCAAACCTAGACCTGAGACACCAAAGATATTTTGGTGGTGCTTTCCACTACTGCACTCAAGTACTCCAGAGACAGATCTTGCAAGTGGCAGCCGGGTACCCCCTTACTGCATCCTCACTGCGTCACTTCAGAGCATGGATCAGGCAGGGGATAGGGTTTATGTTTTTGGTGTCAGCTTGACAGGGGCACAAAGCCAATGGAAACATGCCCCCAAATGAGCAATCTTTTCCATAGTTTTCAAATTGGCATAGTGTGTGTGTATGTATGTGTATATAATAATACATAGTAGTACTGTTGTGGACCAATAGTCTTATTTAGAGCTGTGGTGGCCAACCTTTTTGACTGGCGTACCACAAGTTAATCTCTAGACAGCTGCTGTGTGTAGCATATGAGCCTGGGAGCTCAATAAAGGGAGGCACTGGAATGGAGGCAGGGGCATGTATGCCTTTGGGAGATAAGGATCAGAGCACAATCAGGGTTACCTTGTGGTACTCATGCTGCATGTTGGCCTCCCTTGATCTGTGAGTCTCATAAATCTACGTATATAATAATGGAAGCTCTGTCGGTAACTGTGTGAGAATTTATACGACATTTTTCAAAATTCTGTAAAATCTAAACCCTCCCATGTCTGAAAAGTAAATGACAGTCTCCACTCTTCCTTTTGGAAACCAAACTAAGATAGCTGTTAAATGTCTTGCTTCAGATCACCCAACAAATAAGAACTTAGATTCAGGGTTTCTTTACTCTTTGGCCTATGGCTAAATCATTTTACTACTTTGCCTCTTGGACAAAATCAGCTGCCTTTCTCCCCTTTGCATCTCTACTTTAGACACATCATGTTGTCTCCATTGTATGAAGTCACATATCCAAGTGAGGGGGAATCTGGTCAGCCACTTAACTAGATCCTATGAGATCTACATCCACTGATCTAGTCCTTACAAAATAATAATAATTATTATTAATAATATTACTTGTATTATGAGAACTAAACAGTAATCCTACTACTAATAATACACTAAATGACACGGTTAGGGTATAGAGTATTGGAATGTTCCTAGCAGTTAAGCAGTTTTAATCTAAGCTGAGGATTTTATGATTCCTTGTGTCATTTGTGCCAATAATGTACAATAACTACACAGGTATGTAGGTTGTAGCCGTGTTGGTCTAAGGACATAGGCAGACAAGGTTCCTTGGGTGAATCTGATATCTTTAATTAGACCAACCCAAATAGTTGGAAAATAATTATTAAGCAAGCTTTCGGGTTCAAAAACCCTTCACACACCTTTCTCCCAAAAATTAGCCCTCCAAAATTGGGGGTCTGTGTTTTAAGACGCAAAGCTGATTTTTCTGCCCGAAATAGAAGTATGGAGATGCTGTAAATTGGCTCCTGCTTTTTTTCCTTCTCTTCCTTCACCCGCAGTACCTGCATGGAGCGGGACAGTCTAGGCTTCAGCAGCAGTTCCAGTTTTAACCCTTTCACAGGTGAGCTGGAACAGGGACAAAGCCTAATTTTAAGTTTACTCGCTGTCCCTTTCCTGCTCAGGCAAAAGCAATCAATTTGATTGTGAAAGAGCTAAAACTGTAGCTTTTTCTGAGAAGGAAAGGGAGGATAAATTAGTTAAAGATAAGGAGCAGGGGCAGAGCCATGCACTGGAATGCTGGAAAAATCTTTTATTCATTCTACCTTCTCAAAAACAATGTGTATGTCTTATTTGGGGGATGTAGTATGTGAAACAATACTGTGTATATATGGTGATAGCAGTTACTAGTAATACACTGGTCTTGTGAGAACTGACACTTTTACATCTGATAGGTAATGTCTGCATCTGACTAGATCTCTCATACCTGTTTGAAATGTATATGGGTCACATTTAAGAGAGTTTTTCCCTTCCATTTTCCTTGGTTCTCTCAAATCACAAAACTTTCATCTTAAGATAGAGAGCATTGGGGAAGGCAATAGATTCTGAGCTGGCTCTGTCATAACTTTCCTTTTACAATCAGATACTGGTTTGCCTTGGGAAACATAAAGGAATTTGCTAAGTGCATGTGTATAATTGGCCAAATGACTTTGCAAAGTAAGTTTCACTGATAACTAATTTGGTATTTCCTCCCTGCAAAATGGAAAATCAATATTACTACATTTTGTGCAACTTCATTTTATGGCGGCAAGGTATTACAGTAAAATCTCCACTATCTGGAATTTAAATAATTGAAATACTTTACTAACTGGAATTGCCGGCCAGACGCAGTGAGGGGGCAAGGGAAAGCTTACACATGTCAGCAGCTGCTGGCACCCAACGCCCTGTGCTGTTGCCAATTTGCATGCGACCACCACCATACTCCCCCATTCTGCCAGCCAGATGCGGGTGGGGGAAAGCTCGTATGTGGCAGCTTGCATTGCTGCTGCTCCATGGTGCTACTGCACTGCTGCTGCTCTGCGTTCACTGCCCAGCACTGAGTGCTGCTCCACCAGCACTGAGTGCTGCTCCACCATGCTGCCACTGCTCTGCTGCTCTGGTGTGGGTGCAGAGCAGCAGGCTGTCTGGGAGCTGTGGTCACCGAGGCTGAGTGGTGCTGGGCTCCGGCTCCCAGACAGCACACGGCACCCTGCTGAGCCGTGCCGCACCTGCATGATGCAGGTGATCCCCACTGCCCTGTGCTGCGTGGGGGTGCTCTGCCACAAGCCCTCAGAGGCCCTGATCCCGGCTGCTGCAGCTAGTGAGTGAGGGCTTTATTTATTTATTTATTAATTTATTTTTAAGTGCCAGAAGGCTAGGGCTGGGCAGGGGATGGAGCTGGGCAGGGCAGCCATGAGGGCTTCTCCTGTGGCTTCCCCTGCCTAGGCAGAGGGAGATCCAGCCTGAGGAGCCACGGGAGAAGCTCTCATGGCTGGGCTAACCAGCCCCAGCCCCTCCCCACCTGGCCCAGGCTCCTGGCACGTTAAAAAGAAGAAGAAAAAAAAAAGTCCTGCATTCACTGGCTGCAGCATCTGCAATCAGGACATCTAAGGGCTCATGGCAGAGCCCATCCCACCCCATGCCGCCACGGGGGGATCGCATGTAGCCCCCCGTTCCCGGCTTGGCCCCTGTGCGACAGCTGTCGCATAGTGCAGGTACAGCATGGCTCAGCAGGGCTCTGTGTGCTGTCTAGGAGCTGGGGCTGCTCCAGCAGTCAGCCAAAGCCTGGCACCACTCAGCCCCAGCTCCCGGACAGCATGCAGCGCCCTGCCGAGCCACAGTGCACCCACACCATGGGGCAGCTGCTGCATGGGAGCCAGGTGGAAGTGGCAATCCTCAATGCGCCGCGCTGCACAGGGGGGCTCTGCGACAAACCCTCAGAGGCCCTCCTTGATTACTGCTGCTGCAGCTGGCGAGTGCGGGGCTTTTTTTTTCTTTTTTTTAAAGTGCCAAGAGGCTAGGGCTGGGCAGGGGATGGGGCCAGGCAGGGAAGCCATGGGGGCTTCTCCCACAGCTCCTCCAGCTTTGCCTACCTCTGCCCCAACAGGGGGAGCTGTGGGAACAGCCCCTATGGCTGCCCTGCCCCATCCCCCACCTGGCCCCAGCCTCCTGGCACTTTAAAAGGAGGGCTGCACGATTCCCAGAGGGCGCATCCGAAACATTTCCAAAATGTTTCGAATGGTTTCATTTAGTTTTAGAGATGTTTCAGAGCCTTCTGTTTCATTTTGGATTTAATGTTTTGGGCACTGAAACAGGCTGAAACACCTCCAAAACAACTGCTGCTAAAATTTCACACAGCCCAAAAACATTCTGTACCATTTTCTTTATATTAAGTACGCAAATAGTACACAATTCACCTCTGAGTTAAGCAATTCATCTCAGAGCTGAAACAAATACAGATAGATAGAAAAATGCCACGCAATTATAATAAAGATGACAAAAATAATATATTACAAGCAAGAACGTTTATGATATACTAACTATAATTGTTTCCAGTGATTTGTCTGTTATAGCCAATGCAAATAATCATAACATCTGTCAAAAACCAACCACGAGTATGAAAACCTTTTAACATTTTGCACATAATAAACTATTTTATACATAAACTACCTTATTGTTTATATTAAAAACTAAAAAATATTCATTCTGTTCCAGCCATTCTAACAAAAACTTTAATAAATAGAAATTACATAAAAATGACACAATCCAGCAGTTATTTGGTAAGGCCAGCATAATCATAAATTTACCATCCATGCTTTTCCAAAAATACTAACCCATATTGTTCTCCCTGGACCTGTTGCAGGGATGACTAATCCAGCTGCTGAGGTCTCCCTTTATGTGTTTGATGGAACACTTGGCTTACTAGACTACAGCTGTGTGTTTATGTGCAGTGCACACCTGCAGGGGCCTGACAAATAGCTGTAGTATGCAGAGTATACAAAATTACCCTGGCAGTGCTGCAAATAAGGAAGTTTCTGTTTTGAAGTCCATATGTGTGTGAGCTTGAGATGCCAGCTGGGGTATTTATGTTGCATTGCACAGATGTAAAACTGCCAACTGATTTTATACCAAATAAAGGCTAATCTTTTTATACATACTTGGTGTTAGAGTTATGAAGTGGTACATAAGAATGTTCTCACGACTTAGCTCTTTTAAACTAAAAGCTGCTTGAACTTGCAATATGAATGGAAAGTAAAGATAGAAAATGGACTATATTTATTTATGCATATGCTATACTGGAGTATCTTAAGGATTTTATTGTTAGTGATGCATAGTTATTACGTGTAAATAATGACTTGATTTATTGTATGCATATACAGTATGCTATATATCCTTTTTGCCAGTAGGTAAGTTCAGCTCTGTGTTGAATCTGGTTTATGGGTTCTGAAATGTGAAAGCCCAGTTTATATAGCTGCTTAACTTGAAAGGTTTTCTTTCCTATTTTTAAGTGTGTTTAATTTATAGCGCACTGAAATTTTATCAAAAACGAAACTTCAAGCATTTTTTAGCATTGTTAGTAAGGCCTGTTTCTGAAGAATACTTTTTAAATATAAAATTAATTTAGTTTGCTTAAATCAATAGGAAGTAGTACAAACTTAGAAACCATTGTTCAGAGTTGTAGTAAGAACAAGTTTGTACCTGAGAGAAAAGAAAAAATAACAGATGAATGTATTTGTTTATAATATTCTGGTTCTTTGTATTACATTTATTTTAAATCCTTTAAAAATGATAACACTGGTTATTTTTGTCAAGATGCTTGCTTTGTCAGTCTTTTTTTTTTTGCTAATGCCATATACTAATGCTTGGTTTTGTTTCCAATATATCAAATTGTTTGCTTGGTTTTTTTTAATTACTGTTTACTGAAAACTTCTGAAATATTTGAAGCCATACATGTTTTTGCTTTAGGTGCCCAACCATATGGTACATATGAAATGCATTTAGCATGTAAAAGTGTAGAAAAGAACAGAACCTGTGAAAACAGGAAAAAAGTACCACTGAAAAAGGGAGTTACTTTAGCGTATACCAGAGAGAGATTTGGCCACTCTAGCTTAGAAGTTTCCCCCAGAACAGACATGCAACTTTGAAATCTTGGTCTCACTGTTCACCTTTTTGTATTAAGTCAGTTAAACTCACTCAATCAGACAAACCTAGCTTAAGATACCTACAGATCTGTAGAATTCTGATGCATCTGAAGCTTACACATGTACATGGTCTCAAAATTAAGCCTATGTACGTATTAAGTATAATATAATTATACACATAATATCTAAATATAGATATTATATAACATAATATAAATAATGTAAATACATTATAAAAATGCATGTGTAAATATTTATATATAAAATGTAAGTATATGCATGTATTGAGTCTTCATACAGACTGTCTAATTAATTTATGAGTGGAGTATCACATTTTATTATAATGGTAAAAAAGGTTATTTAAAGTAAGCAGCTTGTTGTGAACCAAAATGTCCTTATGAAGTATGGCTGAGAATATGATTTTCTGGCTTTTATTATATTTGAAAAGTTATGTAGCATAAATAGGCCATTTAATTTTTCAGTAGACACAAATGGTGACGAACATTATCCAGTGTCATAAAGACCATAATATAGCAGTTTGTCTTTCATTTAGGGTTTGGACTGGATCAGGGATCTGAGATCCTGATCTGAGCTGTTGAAGAGGTGAGATACACCTGAAGTGGGAGCTCTGTTAAGCTCAGAGTTGCACATCCTGTTGGTTAACCTATGGGTTATATAGGGATAAATATGTCCATGTGGTCCAACTGTTCAAGATAGACTGGACATAACTGCTGAGTGCCAAGTTATACAGGAGAGAAAATTGGTAGACAGAAGCATTTCAAGAGTTACTCCGGCTGAATGGGATATAAAAAATATTAATTATTGTTATATTCCTCTGTATAGCAAATTCTTATGACCAAAAGCTCAAAACTCTGTTAGTTGTGTGAAAGAATATGTTGCAAAGATGGCCTTATTTAGTGTCAAGGCCAGCTCTCATAGAAGGGTATCACTTCAAACAGCACTGCCGCCACTGCAGGTTGCAACCACACAGTTGAAGGCTTCTAGTTCTCAACTCATGCACAGATGTCTTTCAATAACTTTAGCCAGTAATTTCTTCAAATTGCTCAGTTTATCAGCAGCACATGTCATCAATCCTGGAGTGGCTGCTCAAGTCAAACGACAGAATCCTTAGCTTACAGACGCAGCTGCAAACAGGTGAACAGGCAGAAAGTAATTTGTGCAGCTTGGTGGCTGTCAGACAAAAGACAGACAATCTGTGTTTAAAACAGATTGCAGGCCTTGCTTGAGCCAGACAAAAGGGATTTCTGCAACTGCAAATAATTCCAAGGTTAACATATTTTCCTTTCTGCCATTAGGTGATTTGTTAAAATTGGAAACAATGAAAATTGTAAATCTATACAGAAACTAGAGATAAGATGAAAGAGAAAAACAGATTACTAAACAAGTTTTTATCTTTCTGTCAAAAAAGATGTAACTGGAATTCGTATAGGCCTCCTTTTTACAAATTTAAGCTGAAAAATGATTTGTGATTTATAAGGAGATCTCAGTGCATATTTTATATTATAGTGAAGACTTCTAATTGCCAAAAGAAACAATATTGTAAATAGAATAAGTTCATAGTACTAAATCTTTACATGTAAAAAACTGATTTATTTTTCACATGGTAAAAGAACAAAAAACCAGGAATATGTCCCACCTTACAGATGTTTAGTACTTGCATTTGTTTTGTCAAAAGTTTTACCAAAATATTCTCTGAGGTTTTATTTGGACATACTACAGAGATTTCACTTTGTATCATGCCAGCGCTTTAGATGTTACAAAAAGTACCATGTTGGGTTTCTAAAGCTTTACCGTAGTAAGAATATCAACGGTTCAAAAGCATCATAAATAAACTAAGATAACATCGACCTTATTACAGTAGTTGAGTTAAAAGTGACCAGAGATACCAATTTATCCTTGCTTTCCTGATCATGAGTGTTAGTTCTTCGATTTAGTAATACAGAAGAGCTAATCCTTCCACTTCTCATGGGCAATATAAACTTCTACTGACCTCACAACTTCTTTAGCAGTGTTCCATGCGGTACTCATCAAGCTAATGTAATATAGCCAATCTTCCTGTTTAGTTTAGCAAGCAAGTACTTATGTGGACTAATATTGACAGGTAACACTATGCTTGGTTCAAGTTGTTCTGGCATAGTTTATCAGCTTAGAGATTTGTGGGTGAAAAACGGTGTACAGCCTAGTTTTATCTTTTGGAGGGGTTTTTTGTAAGAGGTTGGTTTTCTGCAGATGCTTTTTATAACTTGCACAGAACAACGTATCAATAGTTATTTAAAGAAGTATCATTAGAATAATTTCTAAAATAATTGAGGACAAGGTATTTCCTATGTTTAATACATTATTTAATAGATGTTCTACCACTTGTTGAATCTGGCCAATCAGATAAAAGTTCCAATTACATATAAATAAGTATTCATTCTTTTCAAAACCCACTTTTACTTCTCTAGTCAAATTTAATAAATAGACAGTGGACTGAAATATGGTATGTGTATCCTGGTGTAAAGTTGGGTCTGGAATGCTGGAATTCAGCATTAATGCCCTGACAGTGGAAGAAATATTTCTGCATTATTAGAATGTCTAATTTACAGTTATGAAAGTAAACATTAATTAACATGTATTCATGAATAATCCCATAGGGAGGGCTGTATTGAGATTGAAATGAAGAATGACATGATATTTCTTGATGGCTGACCAATTTAAAGCACTGGAGTGTTGTATTTTATTCAACTCTTATATGCAAAATAGTTTCCATTGATGAACTGCAAATTCAACGTTTATGGAGTGTCTTTGAATTCTGTTACACCTTTGAAATGTTTAAGGTTATAAAATATTTTGAACTTCTAAAAGATAACTTTTTTCAGTGACGGGTGTTGTTAAATATGCTTTTTGTGTCATACTAGACATTATCTTATTTTTAGTATGGGTGTATTTTTAAAGTACATGTAAAAGGTTTTTTTTTAATATTTATATCAAGAGAAAGACAGGTTTTTAACATTCATCAGTTAATAAGCAGTCACAAGAACACAAAATTAATATTTCTTGGAAGATGAAACTTAACAGAAAAGGTTTTAACTGTTGAGTTTACTTTTCTATTATTCTGCTAACATGCCTTTTGATAGCTCTGCACTGTTTTCTCTCCACTGCGCTGTAACTATATGTTGTATGCATGTCTGTAGTGTACACACATACATGTTGCATGTATTCACGGTGAAGGTGAGATCATCAGCTTAAAAAAGGATGGTTTTAATTTGTCCTGGTGAATCAAGTGGATTTTGTATTTAGAAAAAAAAAGTGCACTCATGCAGGTTGCTGTCTGCAGTCCAAATTGCTGATCAGAGAGTCTTTATACACATTGGTAATGTGCTGTGCAATATAAGCTGAAATATATTCCACAAGGGAGGAAAACGGAATAGGTTACATACGCTGTTCCTAAGTGCAATGAATATAAAACTCCATTACTCACTTTAAGCAGGTGCTTTTTATATGAGGCTTTAAAGAAATGTAAAACTGCTGGTGAAATGATTGGTTTGTACAGACACGACTTAACTTCCAGTGCTTTGACCAGATAAAGAGGCTAAAAATATTCCTACAAACATGTCTTTAATGAATTCAAGGATAAATGTTAATATCCTTACGGTGTAAGAAACTGCCATTCCAGACACTAAACTTACTGTTTTTTCCCTTAACTACTCGGTAGTGATATGTACTGTTTTTAGGAAAATAAAAACATACCTTACTTTTTCCCCCAACTAAAATCAGAGCTCTCTGTTTATAAGCTTTTTAATTACAAGCCTTAATATTTAAATTGTTGGGGGGAGTGATGTGATTTTTAATGTAAGACGCAGTTGTAGCTGTTCTAGAGATAATTTGAATGAATTAGGATGCTACTGAAGTTAGGAACAAAATTCACCTTTTAAAGAAGTGATTTCTTTAGCTATGGAAGATTAGGGACATTACTACAAATATTACTACTGCTCTTCACAAAGCAAGTATTGTCTGTGAGGGAGAACAGTGGAAAGCTGCTTTAAATAAAGTTGGTACATAGAAGCTCAATTTTTCCCCACGTAATCCATACCACATTTTACTTCTTCATTGTCAAAGGGTCCTGCCCCAATCATTGCCTTTTTCTCACGTTTTTGATTTCTTCTGCAGTGACTGTTTTTCAACAATCACTGCATCGACAGTTTCTTTAGTCTTTATTTTTCCCCTTGTTGTCTAGGACTGAACAAAACATCATTAAATTGCTGTAGTGGTTTCTCTATTAATTTCTCTATTACTGATTCTTATTGGATTTTCACCACCTTTATTATGCTACAACACCTGCTCCCAGTGTATTTCTATCTGTTAATAAAAAAGGTCTACTTTTACAGTTTTTGCTTTTACGCTTAGGAACATTGTTGAAAAATTGGTATCAATGTCTGACTAAGACTTGGAATCCATACTTGGACTTCTTTTTGTCTATTTTTGTTTGCATTTTATTCTCAAAGCTACATTGACCAATTCAGTTTTTTAACTATAAAATGTAAACTTGTTAGTATCAAATTTGGACTTTTTCTCCTCTAAACCTACATTTACATTTGATCTATTCTATCCTTTTTAAATCTCATTTAGAATAAAAGTTCTTGGCTTAAAAAATCCTTACTTCCATAATTTATCTTCTTTCACTACTACAATAGGCCTTTCCTTTTCTACTTGAACTGCTATATGTCTGCTGACAGACCATTTGGCTACCTTATTTATAGTTTCATTTACCTCAAAATGGTAAGACACTAGTGATCTTTTTACATTTTCCCTTCAACTACAAAAGTTGTTTTGATAAACTGTGTATCTTAAATACTTCTCCCTTATTCTTTTTGATACTGGCATTGATTAATATACTGTAGTCATTTATATCCCCTTCTTTATAATTTTTTATGATACTGTGCAGCTCAGTTGATCTTTTTTTCTTGATCTTTTTTACCACATTTCACTTGTCTGTTATTGATCTATCCTTATTATACCATCCTTTGATTCTGGACAAACTTGTACTCATCTGAGCTTGTACTCTTTTTCTCCTGCACCATCTCGTACACAGTTTATATAAGCTAGTTATATCGGCTGGCATTTTGAAAGCAGTGGAGGGTTTCCAGATTTCTTTATAAAACATACAACTTCCAGGTATCTGTCTGTCTGTCTTAACAGGACTGGAAAGAGAATTGATTCTTGTTGTGCACTGGAAATGCAGTTTCCCATCACTTCCTTCCAGGAAGGTTTTAAAGCATTTTCTCATTTCCTTCAACCTGTACCACAGAGCTTGGGTGAGACAGCAGTGTTTCTTTATCAGCTTTTGAATCTTGTAGAAAGGTGTAGGAAGAGGAAAAAGGACAGACAATGATTCTCTATTGACAGATGTGGAAGATCCTTGAGTTTCAGTAATATTGTTTCTATGCCATATTTTAGGCTGTATCATTTGGTGTCTGCACTATGATATTAAATTCAGTCAAATAAGCTTGTAGCTGTTCTTTTTTCCTGTTGCCTGTGAAGTTGCTTAGGAGCAAAACGTTTTTCTCTATATCCAAGATGGGTTCCTTCAAGTGGTTGCAGTATTGCATGTTTAATAGAAGAAAAAAGTACAGTACTCTAAATGAATTGCATTCATGAATAGCACCAGTTGCTTATGTCTCTCATCTGCCAGGACAGGTCTAGGTTGGAATCCCATGTTTTGTGTTGAGACTTCTTTGGGAAATAAAGAATCTCTTGATGTGAATATATTGGAATCTGGGTAATGCAAATAGGCATTCGTTCATGTAGGTTTTAGGAACCTTCCAAAAGATGCATAGTTTTTGCAGTGAAATAGCCTTAGGGCTTGATGTTGGGTTCTGCTGTAATGTGTGGGCACTCAGGAACAGGAAAGCAATTTACTATCCTACATAGCCACTTGGGACAGGATTTGGCAGTTTCAATGGAGGGTGATTAGAAGCGTCTTTTGACTTGTAGCAGTCTCAGCACAGGTCTTTTTGCTATGACTTCAATTTAGTTGTTTTAACTTCAGTTTTCTGCATGTGATGCTTGAGTCTCTATTCCCTATCTTCCTCTTGTGTATGGGTGGCAAATCCTGGGGTTCTGTATGTGTGCAGAAAAGTGATAAAGTGTTTAAGTAGCAATGTATTGATGGCTGGGGCTAGAGTACAGAGAAAATGATTCACCCAAAACTTCAAGTGTTCTCAGTAGACAGAGTGCTGCTATCATTCTAGAAGCTGTGACATTTAATGGAGAATAAGATTCTTTGGGATTGAATCAGGGTCATATGTTTGTCTTGTTGATTGGCTCGTGGGAAATTAGTGGATGGCTGTTCAGGACAGGGTCTAGGGTATGATATCTTTAATAACGATACTGAATTTGAATAGTGGGTTAAAGGTGTGCCCCCATGGCTGGAAGCCTGGATCAGCTGACAGGGCTCCCAGCTGTGGGAGTGTATGGTGCACCCACATGCCTGGGAACCCCATCAGCTGACAGCTGTGGGGGTTCATCATGTGTCCCCATGGTTGGAAGCCTGGATCAACTGACAGCTCTCAGCTGCAGGGATGAAAGGTGTATCCCTGCATTTGGGAGCCCCATCAGCTGACAACTCCCAGCCTCAAAGGCAGATAGTGCACTCCAATATTTTGGAGCCCCATCAGCAAATGTTTCCACATGGGGTCTATGGCTCCAGATTCTTGATTCAGTCTTGCTTTTTCATCTCCTGTTGTTGTTATAAGGTTTCAATATACTGAGATTCTTGCAGCAGACTCTTACTCGATTTGGGGTGGTCCTGGGCAATAGTCTCTCATGAGTTAGATTCATAGATTCATATACATTAGGGCTGGAAGGGACCTCGGAAGATCATCGAGTCCAGCCCCCCGCCTGAAGGGCAGGAAGTCAGCTGGGGTCATAGGATCCCAGCAAGATAAGAATCCAATTTTCTCTCAAAGGTGTTCAATGTAGGTGCTTGAACCACCTCCGATGGCAGGCTATTCCAGACCTTGGGGGCTTGGACAGTAAAGAAATTCTTCCTTATGTCCAGCCTGAAATGGTCTTGCAGGAGTTTATAACCGTTCGACCTCATCATCCCTTGGGGTGCTCAGGGGAACAAATGTTTCCCCAGATACTGGTTGTCACCCCTAATGAACTTGTAGGTGGCCATCAGATCACCCCTGAGCCTGTGCTTTTCCAGGCTAAAGAGCCCCATAGCTCTCAGCCTTTCATTGTAAGGTCTGCTTTCCTGACCTCTGATCATGCGTGTGGCTCTTCTCTGAACTCTCTCAAGCTTCTCCCCATCCTTTTTGAATTGTGGGGCCCAAAACTGGACACAGTACTCCAGCTGCAGCCTCACCAAGGCCACGTACAAAGGGAGAACAACGTCCCAGGATTTGTTTGAGAAGCATCTATGGATGCAAGCAAGCATTTTGGTCACTTTACTAGCTGCAGCATCGCATTGCAGGCTCATGTTCATCTTGTGGTCAATGATGACTCCGAAGTCTCTTTCTTCCCTAGTGCTAGCCAGTGTAGCACTGCCGAGCCTATAAGGATGCTGCAGGTTTTTTCTCCC